>NC_140029.1:21024598-21261285 GCF_963513975.1 Fringilla coelebs | reverse complement strand
TTAAATATTAATTCCATTGTTTTCCCCTTGTTTTCGTATCTGAAATTTGGTTAATAGTGTGCTATACTGGTGACTCTTTCTGAATTAGCTTTTATAAGCTGTTTCAGAGCTGTCTTCTGTCATGTTTCCCCAAGCACAGGCAAGGAGGAATTATAAATTCATTTATGCTAAGCAATGCTTTCCTGCTCAAATAGCACCCACAGTTTTTTTTTTGTGGATACAGGCAGAATATGGTAATGTAGGAGAGGGATTTTTGTGCCAGTCACGTCCCAGCTTGAAAGAGAGGAGAGAGAAACGTTGCTTCTTCCTTCCACACAAATGGTGGTGCATCAGGATGGTGGCAGCACAGTTTTTTCAATCAGCATTGAAAAAACTTGAATTTACCTTTCCTCTAGTATGTCCTGAGAAGCACTTTGTGGTGCCACCACAGTGTACCAATTACCCACAGTTTATGCTTTCCCTTTCTCCTCCAGCTCACCCAAAATGCAGAGTGCCTCCTCCACCAGAGGGCTACAAAATACCTCTAAGCAGATTGATCACACTGATTTTGACAGACATGAATTTCCACTTTTCTTGGGGGGAGTTAAAAGTTCACACAAAAAAATAAGGAATTAAACCATTACTTTAAAAATTAAGTATAATGTCTATTGTATAATGCACACTGACTTCTTTTTGACCAAGCATAAAATCTTTTTAAAGCTGATTTCTGTTCTTATATTTTCAGTGTCAGTGGTGATAATGCAGCATTCAAAGAAAAGAAGTGATAGACTAGAAATATTTTGTTGTTGTTTTTAGAGAAAAAGAAGGCCAAATTGAAAATTCAGGTATAATTTAACAAAAAAGAAGAAGAAAGGGAAAAGGTATATAAAAAAAGGAAAATACTGTCATGATTGTTAATGGTGTATGATAAGTTAATGTTGGTAATGGATCATATTTAATCACATTGTGGAAGATGGGACTAAAGCAGATACATGGAACATGAAGAAAGAATGTTAATTGAAAAAGGGAACAAAATTTTTAATCAAAGAATAAGAAACTCATAAATGACAAGATTAATGATAACAAAAAAAACAAATCAGAAGTTCCAGAGTTGCCTTGGAAGCAATTAGTTACCATCCTGGAAGGTCGTGCAACAATCAGTCTCTAATGTACTTAATGGGCTTAAAGGTCATTTCCCACCCTCAACAATTCTTCATAATTCACTTCAGACACAATACAAAAATCACTGGAATATTTGACTGAGTATTACCTGCTGGGGCATGAATTCTTCATTTCTGATAGGATGTTTAGATAATACAGAGCATTTTCATATAACTGATTTGCATATAAATGTGTCTGCATGTTGGACTCAATGGGAAATTTGGGGGCAAAAAAAGCATTTGTTCATCATTATGTTTTAAAAGTGGAAGAGAAATTAGAGAAAAATGAGGACAGAGAAAGATGAAGGGAGGCATGAAAGCTTCTTTCATAGCTATTCTACCACTGTAAACAGTGAAATCCGGAGACAGTCCATTCCCTTCCACCTATAAGAAGGCCTTGACCCAAAGCCTAAACTTAAACCCAAATTCTCAAGTTTGTTTCTGGCTTTGGAACCTATAAAACCTTCTCACAAGCCTTAAACATCTTCCAGATTTTTGAGTCTTAAAATCCAGATTTGAATATAAGCTTGTCCCTACTGTGGAGATAGAGCTCCCAAAAAATGTCATCACTGTTTTCAAGATTTCTTTTGAGCTACTGTGGAAAATGAAGATGAAACATTAGACTCCTACACATGCTTACACCCATTAGGGAACCTAGAAACCAAACCACTTATCAGTCCATATACTTACTTTGGAGACTGGCTCACAACACATTGTATTTCACTTGCCTGAGGTAGTTACTACAGATGCAAATGCAGAAACCCAAGAGTGACCTAGGACATGAGTGGAAGCCTTGGATAGGCATAATCACTTCTGTAAAGGAAAATAAAAAATGTTTTTATAAATGCATTAATAGCAAAAATAGGGGCAAGGAAAATCTCCATTCTTTATTGGACGTGGTGGGGAATATAGTCAGCAAAGGCAAAGATGAAGCTGAGGTACTTAACATCTTCCTTTCCTTGGTTTTCAGCAAGAAAGGTTTCAAGACAGGTCACTGTCAGGACAGCTAATAGATGGTCAGATGGCCAGGGAGCAGAAGAGCCCCCTGAAATCCAGGAGGAGGCAGTTCGAGACCAGCTGAGTCACAGAGATGCTCACAAGTCCATGGGACCAGATGGAATTCATCCCAGGGTGATGAGGGAGCTGGCAGAAGAGCTCAACAAGCCACTCTCGATGATTTATTACCAGTCCTGGCTAGCTGAAGAGATCCCAGATGACTGGAAGCTGGCCAATGTGGCAACCATCCATAAGAGGTTGGAAGGAGAATCTGGGAAACTCCAGGCCTGTCAGCCTGACCTCAGTGCACAATAAAGCCATGGAACAGACCATCCTGAGTGCCACCACACAGCACGTACAGGACAGCCAGGGATCAGACCCAGCCAGCAGGGGTTGGGAGGGGCAGGTCCTGCCTGACCAACCTGATCTCCTTTCATGACCAGGTGACCGGCCTGGTGGATGCAGGAAAGGCTGTGGATGTGTCCATTGGACTTTGGCAGTGTCTCCCTCAGCACACCTGGAAAAGCTGGCAGCCCATGGCTTGGACAGTGCTGGGCTCAGAACTGGCTGGATGGGGGCCCAGAGAGTGGTGGTGAATGGTGCTGCACCCAGCTGGGCCAGGCATCAGTGGTGTCCCTCAGGGCTCTGTGCTGGGGCCAGCTGTGTTTAACACCTTTTTTGCTGATCTGGATGGGAGGGTTGAGTGTACCATTGACAAATTTGGAAATGATCCCAAGTTGGGCACAAATGTTGATCTGCTGGAGAATAAGAAGGCCCTGCAAAGGCATTGAACAGGCTGGGCTTATGGGCTGAGTCCAACAATATCAGGTTTAACAAGTCCAAGTGCCAAGTCCTCCACTTTGGCCACAACTCCCTGCAGCACTATAGGCTGGGGACAGAACAGCTGGACAGTGCCCAGGCAGAAAGGGACCTGGGGGCACTGGTGACAGCCGGCTGAGCATGAGCCAGCAGTGTGCCCTGGTGGCCAAGAAATCCAAGGGCATCCTGGCCTGTGTCAGGAACAGTGTGGCCAGCAGGAGCAGGGCAGGGATTCTTCCCCTGTACTCAGCACTGGTTAGGTTGCACCTTGAGTCCTGGGTCAATTTCTGGGCCCCCCAAATTAGGAAGGATGTTGATCTGCTGGAGCATGTCCAGAGAAGAGCAAAAAGGCCAGTGAAGGGTCTGGAGCACAAGTCCTACCAGGAGTGGCTGAGGGAGCTGGGGGTGTTTAGCCTGGAGAGGATGGGGCTCAGGGGAGACCTCATCACTCTCTACAACTCTGTGAAAGGAGATGGTAGCCAGGTGAGGGTCAGGCTCTTCTCCCAGGCAATCAGAGACAGGACAAGAAAACGCAGTCTTAAACTGCACCAGGAGAGGTTTAAATTGGACCTAGGAAGCTCTTCACAAAAATGGTGATTGGGCATTGGAATGGGCTGCTCAGTGAAGTGGTGGAGTTACCATTCCTGGAAGTGTTCACAAAAAGACTGGATGTGGCACTTAGTGCCAGCTGAACAGGTGGTCATAGGCTGGACTGTCAACTTGCATGCTTTCAAGTTGGAGTAACAGCTCGTGACGCACTAGATTTTCCTTTACTTCACCTCCTCAAATAATCCTTCTATCACATGAAATTCTTATCAAAGTTCCTATGCATAGATAAAGTTGTATGAGTCTGAGTCTGTAGATTTTGCCATGAAGAACTATGAACATATTGTAGCTGCATTTATTATTTTGTCTATTTTGGCTTTATTTACTGGAAAAACTATATTTTTCTTTGATTTGCATAAAGTGCCAATGGCAATATTTTGTTTTATACTGGTAACCTGCAGTTTAAAAATGTGCTGTTTGATTTCCTTAGGAACTGTGGAAGCTGATGTCTTTTTAAATCCCAGCTGTAAAATAATATTTTTAATGGTGTTATTTATTTTGCCTGAGACATAAATGACAGAGATACTTTTTTTTTAATACTAAAACTAGACACACGAATGAAAATGCTTTTCCTCATATTTGTATAAAGCATTCTTTTTTTCTGCTGTAATTGCTGGCTTACATTGACTCTTCTGTAGTGAGCTCATTTGGCATTTGTATTATCTCCTACTTTTTGATAAAGATGGCTTTACATAACTATGCAGGATTCAAGATCAAGTGGAAGGTTGTGTTTAAGTAATAAGAATAAATATATATAATGCTGTTTAAGTCATGTGTGTGACTTCATCTCATGAGACAGGAGGGAAACAAAGTGGATGAACACAATCCCCTGGCAAGGCAGGCAGAGGGGATGGATGTCTGGCAGAGGGTGGCTGTCCTACCCTGGGCACAGCTGTGCAGCTTGCCTGCTGCAGGAGGTGAGTCATTGCCTGGAGAGGAATGAGGGAGCAGGCAGTGAGTCGAGTGGAAGTACAGGGAGGCTTCTCCTGCAAACCTAGCTAGGAGCTGTCTCCAGACTGCCCCTCACTGTGGGCAAGGCTTGGAGAATGTTTCCTTTATCCTCTCTGCTGGCCTGTGCACCCAGAGGAGACCTGCATGTTAGAGTCAGTGCATCACTAACTGCTGAAAGGAGACTGAAAGGAGGAAGGTAAGATGAATCCAAGGGTCCTATCAGTTTTGTGCAAGGTCTGTGAGCTGGTCACTCAGCCTGGCTCTGCTTCACACTCTGATGCCACAGAGCAGGCCACCACTATCAGGGTTGTCTTATGCCAGGGATCAAATCAGTTGGGTTGGGTTTAAAAAAAAAAGCTGAACTCATTTACAGAGCGGGAGCAATGCACCTCACAGAGCTGTCAGTGGCAAGCTGGTCACTCTACAACCTTCCCCTTTGGGCAGCAGCAGCAGCAGTGTGTGTCACTACCAGCGATGCAAAGACAGCTCTCTGTGTATTGTAAATTCTCTTTAGATTTACAGGACTGTTCTAGCTCTTTGATCCAAATGAATAAGACATGCAAGGTCATGTTTTTCCTTTATTTGAAAAAGTTAAGGACCATGAAAACTCAAGTAGTCCTTTTCTGATTTTAACTGAGCTGATTTAATCTTACTGTCAGATAAAATCCATATTAAATTCTTCTACTCATACAGTGGTTTAAATCGGAAATTATTCTCTTTGCACTGTACTTTCTTCAGCAGAGTTTCAGAGGATTTGATGGATCAGACCACAGCCTTTTATCAGATGACATTTTCTGCATTTGACTTGCCAGTTGATAAATCCCTGCAGTACTTCCTTCAAGAGAAATTAAAGTTGATTGTTCCCCCCGTTGCCTTCTCACAACCCCCCTTTCCTTCTCCAGAAAAGTAATGTCATCTTGATTGATGAAAGTATCATTTAATCCTCCATCTCTCTAAGGTTTGCACAAGCTGTCCCTTTTTAAAACAAATATTGCTAATTTAGCATTTATTGAAGTAGCAGTTCAAACACTACAAAATTCATAAAGCACTAAATTTCAACATCTTTCCTTCTTTAAGAAAATGAAGCTGTGTCAAAAGGCTTGGCACTAGATGTATTATGTGCAGTTTAAAGAATGTTTTCTAAATCTTTAGGGAGTGCTATGCTTATAATATACTTTAAATATTTTATTTTGCTATGGGAGGATAGTCCTTTATACTTGGCAGAATGGACTTTTCTACAGAGGAAATAAGAAAACTGATAGTAGATCAGTTCTGATAGTAGATGTTCACATTAAAGAATAAGAACAAAACATATTCTATATGTGTAGCAGCAAATTTTAGGATGACAGGGAAAAATGTTTAATTCTTAAAATATCAGACACTAACTATGAGGTACTTAGCTAGATGGAACAATTACATAAATTAAATTAATTAGGTAGTAAAACTAAACAAGTTTATGTCTTAAGGTACTGAGTGTTCCCATTCCCAATGCAGTCCCATGAAATCAATAGGAAGTTCTATAATTTCAGGCCTTGGAGATGACCTCTTCTATAATCAATTTGTTGACTGTTGTGAGCTGCTTTCCACTCAAAAGCAGCTCTCGCACTCTTTTTCTTGCTGGTTTTGCTCCCAGCAGCCTGGTGATATTTAAAATTATTGCAGTAGTGGCAACAATTAAATAGAAACATCTGAGAGGTTCCAAGTTATTACAAAACTCTAGACTCATGGAATCATTTCCTGCTTCACCAGACATAAACCACTTGTTTTTCTGTAGACATCTTCAAAGGGAAATGCTGAAAGTTATTAAATAAACCATATTATTGCTTAGGATTAATTAGCAGATGGCATAATGATATGCACTGGTAATTGCTACTGCTTGCACATATTTGATTATACTTTATTACCATAATTGTGTTTAAAATACATCATAGCCATTGATATTTTGTGTTATGTTTATAATTGGTTAACAATTTCCCTGAGAATTATGAGTTTTGTGGGGATTGCTATCTTGTTATGTTCTATGTCAAAAGGAATTTTAGGCAGCATTTTTCATCCTGGTTAAATAAAGATATATTCAAAGTATAGATTAAGGATAGCTATATGCAGCGGTTATAATGCTCATTTTGAACCAGTTTAGTCCATCACACTTTCCTAAAATTAATTCACTGCTTCACGAGTGTTTGCAAATGATAATCATCCTCTTGTCTGACTAGTTTTATTGAAAATGAATATTGCAGTAATGTCATTTTTCAAGTCTTCAGACACAGCCTCAATGTTCCAAATTGATTCACACTATGAATGAATCTCAGTGTCTAAAAATACTTATATCATGTTAAGGAAGGATTGGAAAGCATCATGGCACTTCATTTCTTACAATAAGTTAATCTGCCTTTGGGTCCAGGACAAATATATTTTTACAGTGATATAAATTGCAAAAATTCAATTCACTAATTCAGTGTTTTGCACTCACACATCCCAAAAAAACCCCAAAACCAAGAACAAACAAAAAGACCTCAACAGCAAACACTCCAAAAATGTATATTAAAGGTCTAAACTCAAGAAGACAAGATTTACAAGAAAGATTTCTGTCCTTAATTTATGCCATTGTGCAGCACGAATTGTGCAAAAACAAATGCTGCTCTCCAACTTTCCTTAAAATTCTTTTTAAATCTAACCAAACAGTGAATAAGAAAAAAACCTAGTCATTTATTAATCTTTTAAAGCAGTTTGAATTTTTTTACAGCTCTTTGAAAAGTTATTAAAGAAGGTTGATAACCATTATGCCACAGGTTTCATTATTTCTACTAAGAAAAAAACAGCCAAAGAGTAAGGAAATATAAAAAAGACATACCAGTCAATTCTCATTAGAAAAACATGGAGGCTAAATACTCTCTGTCTAAATAACTCAGTGATCCATAAAATTGAATGAACATGAAAAACAATATGTTAGCTCTCCTTGTCACATGTTTTGATTTCTACCATGAAGCAAAGGCCAAAGCCAACAAATTATTTGGACTTCTGTTACCTTTTTATTCACAAAGAGGAATCATGATCATTGCAGAAAGATCTGCAGCTCTCCCCGCTGTGTGAGCCTGGATGTGGACAAGGTGTGTGATTGGAAAACCCCTTGAATTTCATAGGCAGAGGACAAATGCCTCTGGTTTAAAAAAATATGTCTCAATTATACACTCATGACTAATGAGCACTGTGGTTCTGTTTCATTTGTCATTGCTGCCAGGCTGTTTCCCCAGTCACATAGAGATCATCATCCCCAGCGTGTTCAATTCACAAATACCTCCAAGACCATTCCAGCATTTCAGTTGCAGGTTAGGTATCTGCCAATGTAACTGATTTCAATTTTGAAAGAAATTCATTTGGATTTAACACTTTAAAGCACATGCTGTGTCTCTGAGAGTCATACAACTTTAGGAAAAATAATCTGTTTATTTATAGAAATTAGGAGGATCATTGGTTTTCTTTGTTTTCCTCATCCATACACTTTTACTCAGACAATTTTTGGTTTGTTTTCTCTTATCTATTTCCCTGTGACAAATAACTGATGATATAAACCACAAAAATGGAAATACCCTCTATCATATATTCACAGATCAGGCTGCAGCTTTCACTGGATTGTACTAGTACCTCAAAGCCCTCCTTTTATTCAGCTATATTATGTATAAAATGACCTATTAGAGAACGGAAGGTCCCTGATGCTTTCAGCATAATCATAAGTCCATATTTAGCTATGCAATTTTGTTCCAAATATGCTGAGCACCTCTGGTTTTCACTGAAGCCCCTATTATAAAAAATAATCAGACTGAGAATAGTATCAAGGAGATTTAGATGCCTTCGTTTTGAGAAACACCTTTGAAAATGGCAACCACAAATTTTAATAGTTCCATACAGCAGCCATGTAACTAGCATAATTAAAAAAAAATTCATTAATATGCAATTTTCATATCCCTTGTAACTAAGATTTGGTATCACTCCTGTTGCCTACAGAAGACCTTTATTGCTGAAATTTCTATGGGAATAACATCTGAGGCATCATCAGTACAAGGAAGTGGCAAAAGCAATCTGTTTTAGATCAAAAATGAAATCCCAGTCTGAAGCAACTCTAGGAATATTCTCCTTCTTGTAAGAAGAATAGAATACAGACATTTAAAATAAGGAATGCCACTGAAATCTCATAGAGGATTTCATTACTTGGTTTCACTTTTTATTACTGTCCATTTAGTAATTGTCCTTGAGGAGGAGAGCTTTGCAGAGTTCCCTACTTTGAATAACTCCACATCCTAGTAAAATTTAACAATGATTAAGTGAGCAGAGGTGTATATTGATGCAGAGCAGCATTTCTCACACAAGAGTCTATAAAATTGTGTGGCAAAACTGTACTGCCTAAAGGGCCATCAGAGAAACTTTAGCTAAGAAATCTGCTCAAGTCTACCCCTTTAACCAGCCAGACCATCCAAGCCAAACACAGGAATAATCAAGAGCAGTCAGTCCTTTATTCCCAAAGTATCTCTGTTTTCCTTCCCTCACTTAGGTGATTGTCATTCATAGTTCTCATTTTAGGTTATAAAGATACATTTTATATGGCATTTATAATCCAGAGTTAGAAAAATGCTGTTTTGATTTGAACGGGTCATTCTCAAAATGTAACTAAACTACTTGAAAGCATGCACCATTTAATAGATCATATAAATAATGCAGGTGGCCTTTGGGGGAAAAATTATAGCAGGCAATAATTATTTTGTCTGGCATGGTTCACTTCCAATCTTAGATTTCACTGCCATTAATTAAATTACTTTGTCAGCAAAAGTGTTATCAAAATTACACGTACAATTTCCACCCGTTAGCAGTGTAAACTCTCTTAAGAGGTGATTGGAACTGGACAACAAAAGGAATTATTGTCATGGCTCAATGTAATTTGAAGTACATATTATGATTTAATTTCTTACAGCAAGCTTGAGTGGGGGTATTAGGAGTAAACAGGTCTCTATAAATGGTATGAATGAGGGGTTGGAGCACATCTGTTTTCAGGCTTTCCTTTCCCAATTTCTCTGTTGCCTGAAGGCACAACTAAGAGGAAAAGTGTTGCATTTTTTAGCCTAATTTTTTTCCATATGCTGGGTAAGTGGATTGGCAACAGGGCAGCTCTTAGTGCCTGGGTGGTTTGACCTGCAGTAGCTGTGTTTTCACTAGCAAGTAGTGTGGCCCCCCAGAAACCCATCAGGAAAGACAGATGGGACTTTGGTGTTGAGGACATGATGGAAACACTGTACTAATTTTGGGGACTTTTGTTTTGGACAAGCTCTAGTCTCCCTTGTATTCCAAATGCACCTGTCTTTAGGAGTTTGTGCAACAAATGGACTTCTTGAGTATATCTTTCCATTTTGTTTCACCCAAAAAGACAGTGTTACTCTACATGATCCAAGATGATGATGCAGTACAAACCAGTGCCCAGGACAAGGAATGAGCAGGATATACACTTCAGCTGATATGAACAGAAACATTAATCATATGCACGTGGTTACTCCAGTGATGCACTGTTTGCCAAAGCTAAATGGCCAAAACATTTCATTTTCTAGCCATTTCTGCTTGGCAGTCTGCCTCTTCTGCCCAGTGACATTGAACCACTGCAAATTTTATTCCAAGAGGAAGGTGTTGCATTCTGAGGTGAGCAGAGGACACTGTCCTGAGGCTGGGGCCCCTCTCAAGTGACAGCAAACAGCAGACAGCTCCTCCTCACTCAATGACTCTGCTGGATTCCATACTTACTAGCCAAGATCCTTATTTTTTTCAACTAACCTATTCTCTTGTACACAATTAAGTGTCTTTAAATAGAAAATGGTGGATTATTTAGAATAACTTCTACACAAGCAATCCAAGGATGTTATCTTTTTAGAATGTATAGATGAAATTTTCTCTCTTGTGTGCTATAAAAGGCTTTCATTTTTAAAGGGCTTTTTAAGGGATACTATTGTTCATTCTTTCTCAGCTGAAATGAGTTGTTTTCTAAGAGTCTTGTGTACAAAAATCAGCAATAACTTCAGGTAATAGCCTTTAAAACCTGGAGGGAGCAGAACGCTTTCAAACTTAGGATGGAGTTGTTCTAGAATTGAGATTTTAATAAATGCTGCTCTTTCCTAGAGTGGAGGTAGCTAACATAGTGACCACGACTGCACTTACTTTCCCTTCCCCCTATGTGTCATTTTACAGAGATCTTAAATAATTTCCCAGGCCTTAAGGTGAGGGGGGCTTACCAGGTATTTTGCAAAATCACAAGCATTTGACTTTTCTAGAAACTCAAGTCATCACAATTTCACCACTTCTCTTCTTTCTCAGTCAGTTATAAACATTGACTGTGTGAATTTGCACCCACCACAAGCTCCAACATTTCACTGTTTCTTCCTTTCCCCAGTCTTGTCTTATTCTTTCCTCAGGTGAGGCATTATTTTTCTTCCAGATGAAGAATAGATTGGAAACTCTAATGATTCACATCTTATTTCTTCTGTCCTCTGTGATCCAAAGAGTCTCATTACTTAGGAAGAATGTAAGGTTGAAATCTCACACCCTAGCAAAGTAAAATAGAGTGGTTTTGTGCTTTGAACAACATGAGTCCATGTCATACTTTTCTGCAGTATTCTTACTCTCTCCACACACCTAACTTCAGTAATACACTAGCTAAAATACACAGTTGAATGTTGCCTAAAAACCCAATATGGATGTGCATTACATTATTTAAGGGGTTGACAGGATTTGACATTGTGTACAAAATTTCCTTAAAGGAATGAACTAGGTTTCAACACTTACATAATCAGTGGTAATGTGAAAAACAACATGAGTGTCTGATTATTTTTTTTTCATATGGCATTTTTCAAGTGCTGAAGGTTACAGCAATTCACATTCCCTGACTGCTCTCTAAGATTAATTGCAGATAGTCTCCAAAAAATCAGCTCTCAGAGAACAGTAAGAGATGGCTGCTGTCTGTGAGAAGGGAGGAGGAGACAAAGGGCAGCTGGAATGGGGCCATGGGCTGTGGGCAGCACGGGGGAGCCATGGAAGGGGTGGCAAAGGACAGAAAGGACCGGGAGTGTCCTCAGGGCCCTGACATCTGGTCAATGATCCAAAGACAGCGCAAATTTTAGGGTTTGTTATAAGTAATAGCAGAAGAGAAAAATGCTGTTATGATGTTCCACACTGCCTGCATGGCGCTCCTACACCCCAAATGGCACGTGTGCTTCACTGCTGGGAAGTGCCTGGAGCTGCAGAGGGCAGCATGTGCACAACAAGCACGATCAGAGGAATGTGGCAGCTTCCCATATGGGGACAAACTAGGCAAGAAATTTTTTTATCTGGAAAAAGTGATGACTATGGGTGAAATTTTCAGAAACAGAGGTCTATAAAATTAAAAACTTGCAGAATTTGTAAAACAAGAACCAGTGGAGAGTTTAGGACTCACAAAGCAGCAAGGTTACAAAAAAAGAATTCTGTTCTCAATGTGCGAAGAGAAAGCTGTGGAAATCATTCATTGCCACAGGATATTTAAGAGAACAATAAAGTAAGTGAGTCTTAAAAGGGATTAGTCAAATTCAAAAAGGATCATGTAACCAAGGCTCTGCTGAACGTGAGTCACAATCTTTGTCCCTAGACCCCAAACTATCACCTGCTGTAAGGCTTATGCCTGTCATTTCCATCATATCATATCATATACAGTTGGACACCTCGAGGGAAAAGGCACAGGTTAGTTTGGTTCAACCTGACAGCTTTTATTTTCTCACATCTCTTTGGTGAATAGAGATTCAGATCCTACTCTTTGATCTTATGTCTCATCAGTGTCTCAGCTTCTCAAATCCTACTATGGACAAGTGGGAGCTCAAAACAAGTCATGTCCTGTGAAAGGCTTTGTCTCAAGAAGGTGTGTGTATGTCAGAATGGTCTGGCACAGAGCAGACTTCAGCATAAACCTGATTAAATGCTACCTCCAGAGTCTGTAGAAGGAGTTGGTTTTCTGACATCTCTTCCTGTAGCATCATTCAGAAAGATGTGTAGGTATGTATATGTATAGTCGAAGGTAATAAATCACCAGCACTGGGAGTACCAAGCCCCTGAGGTTTGGGGTTGTTTTTAGTTTATCCATCTGCAAATAGATCTCCTGGTAAGTTAGGCCAGCTCCAGCAAATAAGCCTGTTTCAGCCGAGTGAGCCAAGTGGCAATCCTTGCAATCTGCATATCTGACTGAATTCATGCTGTCAAACATCTATTATGTGGAACATTGCTCTCAAGCCAAGCAACATACAGACATGTTAATTATCTGTCTTGTTCATCCTTCCCTCAAGCAATGTTTTAATGAAAGCCTCAGGCAACCCCTGACTTTCTGAACACCTTATTGACTAGATACTGTATTTTTCTAATGTTCAGAAATGAGGGGAGAAAAAACCCCCTACTTTTCTTTTCTCTCTACCCAGTCATCTTCTTTTGTCAGATTCAGAGTACTGGAAGCACAAACTCTGCCCCCTGAAAGCAGCCCTGAACCATGCAGCCACATCAGTCTCATAGCTGAAGCAGCAGGATTTGCCTCTAGTTTACTTGGTTCTGTGCTCACAAAGTAGGGCAGCATGATCTGAGCAGCTCCTTCAGACAGCCAACATGCCTGTATTTTCTTATGGTCACATCCAAAGAAGTGGGCAATATTGGGCAATTCAAATTTCCTCCTCTGCCTCAGTTTCTTCCCCCATGAAATAGCAGATAGCAAAATTTATCTGTATGGAGGAGACAAAAAAGTTTGGGTTCAGAGATAAGGCTGGATATATTTGAGCTGTCAGGTATTTAAGTACCAATAGCCAGGAGAAATGCAGTTTGGTGTGCTGCTGAAATTTCTCTTTTATCTTCCTCAGAGACATTTATATATTTTTCCTTTTTTTCTTTATTTTTGTTTACATACTATTCCCTTTTGCAATCTATTTCTTTTTAAGGTGGTTTAGTTATGCAAGAAAATCTGGAGTACAAGGTACTGGTCCACAAATTCTGGGAAATGCTCATTCCATCTCATTTGGTCTTTTTTTTTCAGAAGGGCTGCAATCACCATCACTGTTCTCTTTGCAAGTAATTTAATGGTTGAGTTCCTTTTCACAAGGGTCTTCATTGTCAAGTATGTTCTTCAATTAATTATTTATTGACCTACCTGTTCTACTATATTTGCAATGTAAACAGATAAGTTTATTTGCATCATTTAATGGTGGTGGGGTATGTGTATTGAGAATGTCTGGAAGGTGCCATTTTGCTTTTTTAAGAATCTTTGTTCTGTTGAGAGAAGAAAATTGTGTGTCAGGCAGTGTCCTGGACTCTGTGTGGGAAGAGAGCGATTTTCAGCCCTATCCTACAGTGCTGAATTTATCTGAGAGGAATTTCAGCACACAGTGCAAGGCAACAGCCTAAAGTGTAATGTCAGACAGCTGGATCAAAATTCAAGACTAGAGTGCATCAGCCTGGAAAATGCAGAGAAACTTCATCACCCCTGAGCTGGAGGAAAGCCAATTCTCTCTTAAAGTGATTGCCTTCCAGAGCTGCCCCTCCAAAGACACTGCTCCTCTTGCTTCTGTCCTCATTGTCCCTGGTGGGTGGCACAGGACTGTCAGAGTCCAAAGATTGCTCAAAGATTTCTCTCTCTGGTTTGTTGGGCTCCTGCTGTCCCCTGCCTTGCACACTGGTGTGACATGAGCCATTTAGATTTGCAGAGCGTGTGAGAAGCTCGCAGTCCTCTCCTTGGCGTTTTCAGGTGATCTTCCCGTGGCCTTATCCTGCTGTGAATCTGCTCTCAGTGTCATTGCTCCACACCCAGATTTTGGGAAAACCTGTCAGCACTGAGGTACAGGGCTCCTGCATATGTCTGGAAAAAGTAACTCCAGACAACACCAGTAGTGAAAATAGACCATCCCTCTTGTCACCCCTTTATTGCACTGAGGTGAGTGTAATCTTTAGAGGCACCACATAAAGTGTGCAGTAAGAAAATAACTATGTTCTTATTGTTTAAGAAATTTAACTTCATAAATTGCAGTCCCTTTAAATATATAGACAAATACACTAGAAAAACATTTTCTAAATGTCACAGCAACACTACTTCTTTAGAAAGATGCATGTATCTTGTTCTGTAAAGGAAAGTGTGGGGAGGAAGCTGACAACTCATTACTCTTGTACAATAAAAAAAGGAATGCTGAATTACTTAACTGTGTGAGGTATTTTTAAACTAAAATATAATAGTTCACATTTTATGGCACTTCTCTCAAGTCAAAGTGAAGAGTGACAAGATTCTTGAACTTTAGTGCAAAATAATGCTCTGTGATGCTCTTACCAGAAGCTTCTTAGCACTTCCGCAGGCTATTGCCATCCCAAGGCTTGAAAGGACTAGTACAGGTAGGATTGGAGATGATTAACTCTGGTTTAGACTTGACCATTGTGTGGATTCCTTTCAGCACTTTTAAAATTGCTTTGACAACTTCCCCATATTTCATCTCCTAAACTCATAATTGAATGTTCATTCCATGAAATATCAGGCAATGTCACAGCACTGATTCTCCTTGGCATGAATTTAGCACACCATGATGCAATCCAAAAAGCTCTGCTTTCACATCAATGAATGAGATTCATTGGCCTTATGTGAAATGGAAATAGACTCCATCTTTTAAGCAAGTGAAACACATGCCTGAATTCAGGACATCTTTTGTTGATCATCTCATCCAGTTCCTAAGCAGAGCTACTGGTGAACCTGCATTCAGCTCAGCCTTGTAAGCCAAAACTTTTTGTCCTTTTTGTCCTTTTTCCAAACAGATTGGATGGCAAAAGGGTGAAATGTTGCTTTTCTTTTGCAAATGATACATCCTTTATGCTCTGCTCTGATACTGCATTTTTGCAGCTGGTTTACTTCAAAGAGATAATTTTCTTGGGGGCTCAGAATTCAATTTTGAATTTCATTGTCCCTGCTGATGCAGGAATACTTCCCTGTCTTGCCCACTGCACTGAAGAGCATCCCATCCTAAAAGATGTACAAGCCTTGGTAGGATGTCTGAGACCAAGCATTTTGACACACATCTCCTGCCCCTTTCCTAAACCTCTCAGTGTACTTGTCCAAAAACAGAGACAGAAAATTGTTGTTCCTAGACAGCTGCTCAGCAAACCTCCATGAAGTTGAGAGCTTTTCAGACTGATTACAGCTGGCATATGAGGTCCCGTTCCATAAGCTGAGACAGAGAATCATTTCATTTGAATTTCCTTTCCAAATGGCCTTAAGTGCTCCCATTAGCTACTAGAAAGCTAAAATAGTTCTTAGTCTTTGATTCTGAGATTTCTCTTTTTTGTTTCTTTGCACATGTGCACCCCACTTAAAAATTCTGGAGCTTTGAACTGAATTGCTCTACAAGAAATTTGCCTACCTGTTGTGATACCTTCTGTCATGCCCAATTGTTTAGGGTAGTAATTACTCAGTTTAAGTCCCTGTCTTGTCAGGATACTGATCTTTTATTTCCTCAGCCTTCCTGTTTTATTCTTAGACCAGATGCATTTCTGTGGCATTTGATTGCCTGAACATTGTTTATCCATGACTGGACAAAAGCCAGGTTGCCATTCCCCTCTGAGCAAATAACTTAAGATTTAATGAAAAATACACATTACAACAGGGCCCAGTTCAGGAAAAAGAACTTTCAATCATATGATAAAAAATATTTTCTTTTGAAACAGAAACCTGCAGCAAAAATGGCCATTTTAATTTTGAACTTTCAGATTCAAAACTAAATAAAAATTCTATTTATTTTATGTCTTGGAATCACTAATGGAATTAAAAATAGAGTACCTTCTAAGACAAAAGTCCAAGGGTTAAAGATGAGGATGAGGATCCTTATGAGATTTTATTTCATATTTGGTTTCATGTGATCACATGGACTGAACCCCTGCTAATGCTATTGGGGTGCATCTCTTCCCATTCAAAATTGATCTGAAAGGACTCAGAGACCCCTGCATAACGTGAACTGAAGCATGGCCAGTGGAGACAAATGGGAGATTTTGCTTCCCAGGTGCCCATCTGATCTGACCAAAACCACAAACAGGTGGGCCCAAGGGGGAGCGTGATCCCTCAAATCAGCATTGCCCATGCTGTATAAGACTTTAATGACTCAAATATGAATTTAGGAGGTTTAGCATTAAAGAACAATGACCAGCTATTTAGAGCAACTGTTGGAAAGAAGCTGGATTGAGGAATTATGTGATACATATCCTTCTAAGTCACATATCAGACATTGAACATCGAAGCTGCATGGCAGGAGTTTTTGCTTTGTTGGTTTTTGCTTTGTCCTGTACATAGCATTGAAGGATAAATAATAATGAGTTGGAGAATATGTACAAGGTGGGCCATCATACTTTCTTGTTTCTAATTTTACAAGGAATTTCTCTGTAGACTAAAATTTTGGTATTTGGTTCTTTGTTTTCTTTTAATACCATCAGCAGCCATAGTGTTGTCCTGGTTACAATCATACATGAGTTTGGAAATATATCACAGGAATTTTCAAGCATGAGAGCTATCCCATTGATGCAGTGGGGTGGTGGAACAAAGCTGTACCAGCAGAAAGTTCAGCAACTGCCTTCTACTTATGAACTGGTTACTTATGGAGATAAAGCAAAATTGTCTGTAATAACTTCAGACTCACACTCTGTGTTTTTGTCACACTGTTTTCAGGTGTGACAGTTTTTAAAGGTCATATCTCTTTTGCTAAGGGGAAATTTTTTATGCCTTTTTCCTTTTAGCTGATTGTAAGCCAAACTCAGACCTTGTATTGTTTACAGAGATGAGACGGTGCATGATAAGACAGAAAAACAAAGCTGTTATTTTTAAGACCTCAGCTCAGAGCGAGTTGGCTCCTTGAACAAGATTATCCTCTCCTGTGATCTTTAAAAACAGATAGCAAAATGCCTACATTTTCAATTCTAAGTAGCTGCTTTTTTTCCCTGTATTTTCCAGTGCTTCAGAAGATATTTATTTCACATCAGTTTCTGGGATTTCCCACTGCCTTCAATTTCTAGAATGCACAGAGAAGTAGATCGCAGTTTATATTTTAGAAGCCAGGAGTTATTGTGTTAGATTGCCTAAACAGTTAGCCTTGCTATCAGCACATTGGTTTCTAGGAAGCCATTACTGCTACAAGAAGCTTCTGCAAGAAAACCACATCTCCTTCCTTTTTCTCTCCTGGCCACCCGCAGTGTGAGAGGAGCCCTGTGCTTAATGTGCCTTTAATAACGCCTTCCCCTCAGAGGAATGAAACAGCATATTCCCAGGTGAACATCTGTCTTTGTGCCTCGTGGGTTAGTGTCCATCCCAAAGGCATCACTGCAGGATAGTGTATATGCAGTGCCTGATAAAATTATGAAGAAAATTATTCTGGCAGGTACTGAAAACACCTGAAAGTCAGCACAGTCACCTGTCACAGCCAGCATGGCTTCCTGAGAGGAAAGTCCTGCTTATCAAACCTGATTTCCTTTTAAGAAAGGGCAACCCACCTAGTTGATAAAAGAAGCCATTTGATGTAATCTTTTAGGATTTCAGTAAAGCTTTCAATACTCTCTCTCTCTCAGGATCCTTCTAGAAAAACTGTCCAGCACAAGGCTGGGTAAACACATCATGTGATGGGAGAGAAGCTGGCTCATGGGTCAGGCACAAGGGGTTACAGTGAAGGGTGACACCAGACTGGTGACCTGTCACTAGTGGGTTCGGCAGGGCTCCATCCTCAGCCCTGTGCTCTTCAACATCTTCATAAATGACGTGGACACAGGACTGGAAGGGACACTAAGCAAGTTCACAGACAGTACAAAACCAGAAGGAGCTGTTGACTCCCTTGAGGGCAGGGAAGCCCTGCAGGGAGACCTTGACAATTAGAGGGCTGGGCAATCTCCAACTGTATGAATTTAAACAAGGGAAATTCCTGGATTTTACACCTGGGGTGGGGCAACCCTGGATTTACAAAAACCTGAGGAATGAGAGGCTGGAAAGCAGTGCCAGGAAAGGGACCTGGTCGATGGCAAGTTGACCATGAGCCAGCAGTGCCCTGGCAGCCAGGAGGGCCAGCCCTGTCCTGGGGGCATCAGGCACAGCCTGGCCAGCTGGGCAAGGGAGGGCATTGTCCTGCTCTGCTCTGAGCTGGGGCAGCCTCACCTCCAGTGCTGGGGGCAGTTTTGGGTGCCACAATATAAGGAGCACCTTGAACTATTGGAGAGTGTCCAAAGGAGGGCAACAAGGATGGTGAAGAGCCTTGAAGAGAAGCTGTGTGAGGAGTGGCTGAGGTCACTCCCTCTGTTCAGCCTGGAGAAGAGGAGACTGAGAAGAGACCTCACTGCAGTTACAGCTTCCTCCTGAGGGGAAGAGGAGGGGCAGACACTGATCTCTTCTCTCTGGTGATCAGTGACAGGACCCATGAGAATGGCCTGAAGTTGTGCCAGGGGAGGTTTAGCTTAGGTATTAGAAAAAGCTTCTTCACCCAGAGGGTGGTTGGGCACTGGTTGGGCGCTGCTGGAGCTTCTCGGTGGAGTGGTCACAGCTCTGATCCTGACAGGGTTGAAGTTTGGTGTTGGTGACATGGTGTGAGTGTTGGAGATGGCCAGGAGCAGGACTCGATGATCCTTGTGGGTCCCTTCCAACTCAGCATATTCTATGATTCCAGGATAATCAAAAAAGAGGGCAAAACAACATAAATTTTGTGGAGTTAATTTTGTTTTCACCACCAAAGATTAATTTGTAAGAACATAAAAAGATCAATTTTATCACTTCTTCTCAGTAAATCGTGACGAGAAACATTGATGAGAAAAAGATTATGTCTATCCCAGGAAGGAAATGGAACACACCAGTTATTTGCTAATACCGTATGTGTTCTGTTAAACCTTGCAGAGAATTCTCCTTGTCAAAGTGCCTTTCTATAAACCTTATAAAATGGAGTTTAAATTTCCCTTATGAGAGGGCCTATTTTAAGTTGAATTTTAATTATTTTAAATAATTTTAGGTTCAATAAACAGAATAAATATGGTTCCAATTCAACAGGAAGTCTTTTTACAACTTTTCTATCTCATCAAGATTTAATCTTCTTTTTGAAAAGTTGCTTTTTGCATCTTGACTCCATCAATTTTCCCTGTTTAGGAACAGAACTAAAATGCTCTTTACCCACTTTTATTCCTGAAAAAAATCAAAACCTTGTCATATGAAAATGGTAAATGTCGTTCTGCAAAAACTCAAGTTCTTCATCAGCATTAGAAGCAGTCTTTTCTAGATTACATCTAGATTACAATGACTGCCACAAGGCTTGTTTTATTACTCTGTTACACCTCATCATCAGTAACAGAATTTATGGGGGGATGGTGATCCAGTAGATCTAATCTTTGCTCACAATCCTTGCTTCTACAGGAGATAGAAATGCAGTGGTCCTGCTTCAGTAACAGCTTTCCTTATTGTGTAGATCATCTCAGAGTACCACTGTTTCAAACACTGCAAAAATATGTAGAAAATACATATTTCTACGTGTTTCTCTAAGAACAAGTTATGCTGCCCTAGTTATGCCTTGTCTGTATCACCTGCAATGGGATTGCCCAGTATGGGATGGTGTTTGAAACAAGGGCAAATGCTGGCAAGGGGCATGCTTGGACAACCATCACTTGAGAATAAACCAGCTAAGAAGTGCATGTGGTCCATGACTAAGGCAATCCTTTTTTTTTCTCTGCTCACTGATTATGCCTTGGAGTCTATTTGTTTACCCACACCTTCAAATGCAGCACTATAGTTGATCAGGGAGATATCCAGCTGTTTTAGAAAAGCATGCCTGGATTATTTTTTTCTCTCAGATCTTCTGCAGCAGTAATTTCCCTATACTGACAGCACTCCAGAATTTTAAAGCCCTTAATCATAATCAAGTCAAGTTTTTTTTAATATTGGCTCACTGTGAATGACTAGGTTATAAACCCCACTGTTGTTGATGTATTAGTCATGTTCTTGAAAACCAAGTGATGATGCCTATTAATGGCTTAGCTACAAAGTAAGTATTTTGCATTATTAAAACAGTGGTACATATATTTATGGATTACTGTAACAATCAATAAAGCAACAAAGTAGAGAAGAAAAGAAGAAAATGACAAGGCCGAGCCATGAGGTTTTATTTATGTATTATCTCTGTCTCAAAAAGCTAGCGTGTCCTGTGGGATTTAAACTTTGAGCAGAAAGAAAAAATATATAAACTGGTTTTGAACACACAAGAAATAAATTTATAAACCGCAGAAAATGGAGTTCATATCTCCCCATATTTCCAAAAAGACAAAATTACATTTTCTCTTATATAAGTGCATCTATGATTCTGGCTTTGTCAAGAGTTAATGGTGTAAGTAGAGGGAATCATTCTTTCTGTTTCTATTGCTTTTAAAATCAGTCTTCTGATTAAAACTAAATTTAAAAATGAAATTATGAAAAAAAACCCCACAAGAACACAAAATTCAGGTCTAGGTCCAATTTTTTTCCATGGAAATTTTTACATTCAGACGGTTATGCAAAACTGTCCTCCTTAGAAATTTTAAAGGGAATTCTGTTTGAGTGTCCTTGGTTAATAGATGTCCTCATACAGTAAAGAATAAAGACATCTTTGGAGCAAGCTCTCTGTTTTCTACTAAACAGTTCTTTATTCCATGGACAAACTTACTGGCTAGATCAGCAGATGGTGGGTGTGAAATATCTGTGTTACATATCTGACTTTCTCTCCAAGAAAATACTAATTTACATGAGTTTCTGGGATCTTTCACTTTTATAAATTTCAGAGACATTTATGAAGAGAGTGGAAATAACCAGAGTACATCCCATCACAGGGCTCATCTTCAACAATGGCAGAAAAGTGCAATTGAATTTATTGTGTGAAGGAGGATTTTCTGAAAAAGTACAATTGAATTTATTGTGTGAAGGAGGATTCTCTGATCATTTTGAAGTCTGAAATGCATGTAGTTATAATTGATTCTTATTTCAGTTGCACTTTTCCTATATGATTAATATAAGAAATTGTTAACAAAAAGTTTTTGTCAGAGACCTTAGGAAGGTGGAACAAGTAGTTGGCTTGTTGAACTTGCACTGGAAAAAGGTTCCACCTCATCACCAACTTGTTTGCAGTTTCTAGGACCTGACATCTGAGGTGACAATGACTAGTTTTTGTATAATCCTAAGCTGTTGTACATTCTGCTTTTAAAAACAAGTACACATTTAATCAGCTGCAGATATTAAGAGAGCCTTGTTATAAATAAATAATTTCTTGTGTCAATATCAAGCTGTTATTTTTTTCTTCCAAGCAAATTTGAAATACCTTGTCAGGTTGGCGTGAAACTCATTCAGGAGACTCAACAAACTGAATTCTCATCATTTGGGTTCAATCAGATGAAACACAACAATGACTTGTGTTTATTTACATTTACATTTATTTACTACTCCAGAAAGTGCTAAATTGGCAAAGACAAAGGTGTGCTGCTGATTTGGGTGAATTTTATGTTCAGTGTTAAGTCCTCTTCAATGCTGATATTTCGTATTCAGATCAAATGTATTTTTCAACAGGATTTTTTTCCAGGAAATTATTTTTCCCATTCAGACTCTTTTCTCTTTGCTACATTGTATCCTAAAACATAAGCACTGGTGAAGGCTACTGAGGAATATATAAGGCATAGATACAAGCAGAAGCCTTAAAGGTTCCTCCTGATTTGAGAGGTCTGTTTATCCTGTACTCCTCCATTTTGGAGCAAGAAATATCTCTGATCCACCTGAAAACTTTCAGGCCAAGAGAAGTCACCATACTTGTAATCCCATTTGAATTACCAATATTCAATAATTTTCAATAACATTAAAACTGGAAAGACAGAAAATTGGATGGGAGAAATAAAATAAAAATGGTTTTCTCTGAACAAATATGTCAGAAATATCATAATACCACGGGTTAGAAAAGAATTCAAGAGGAGAAAAGATGATTTGGAAGAACAGTGCTTAAATTGCCTATTAATCCACAAGTTTTATACTGTGATATAGTCCATCCTAGGAATTTTTCATCCTGGGGCTCTCTGTGGTAATTCATGTAGTTGCACAGAGGCTAAATGGCCAATTAATATGGAGAAATGGAGTAGGTAAGAGAGATTTTTAATAATAGAGGGAAAGGAGGCAAAAATTTTAAAATTACAAGGGAAGGAATAGATGTCCAGAAGCAAGGGGGGGAGGGGGGAGGGGGGAAGGGAAGGGAGGAAAGTGGAATTATATATGAGACTCATGGATTGCCTTAAAAATTCCCATAGATGAAAAAAAATTAGCCAGCTTACTATTTCCTGAGAAGAAAGCCTTGCCATAAGTAAGGCTATATTTTTTTTTTAAAAGGGAAATTAAAGGAAGGATAAAATTCTGCATCTGTTGAAGCATCTGTATCTGCATCATCAGCTCCAAAGGGACTAAACTCCAATGCATATTTTGGGTGTGATCATCATCATTCAAATTCAAATGGTTATGAAATATATCTATATATAGGGGATGCAATTTAGCTGATGAGGTGATACTGGAGTTCAGAGTTCAACTGATGATGTGTTAAGCATTTTGGCCTTAAAGAAATAATCTTTTCTGAAATGACCAGTGTTCATTAAATTATTTTGTTCTAAACCTTTGCCAGCATAAGTTAATACAGAATAAGAAAATGCAGGTAAAAGCAAATAGATTCTCTCTTGACAGTCAACCCAAGAGGTCAGTAATTACCTTGCAAATTTTCTATGAATTTCATCTACCTCCAATATAGCAACTTGCACCAGTAAGGTCATTTGTTATAAAATTTTATGTTTCTATGAAATTACAAAAGAAAAAATAGAGAATAAAAATACCATTAGATTTGAATAACTGATTTTTCTGCTTTGTTTATTACAATAGCTTGTTTCAAATGCCAAATTTTAATCTTTCACTGATTTAAAAAAAGAAACCTGGAAAGAATTAAAAGGATTTGCATAAATTTAAAATGTGACTAGCAGGTACACTTCATAAGTTATTAAAATGCTCTCAGTGTGTGTTAAACACAAATGTGTTACATTGTACTCCCAGAGATTCAGCTGTGTTTGACATTTTATAAAGGCTTTGTTAGAATCCAGTCAAGCAATTCAACATTTAAATTAAGCTGTAGATAATGTAAGATTCTATAAACATTTCAAAGATCCTTTACCCCCAACCAAGGTCACAACTTTTATATGCTTCTCAAGTTGAGGATTTTGTTTACCATCCCAGTACTAAACAACATTAAATATGGACACTTTTTCCTGCTGCTGCTTTTGTTTGTTCATGTACTATAATTTCTGTTTCTGTGTGTGTTCTCTGGGCATACACAAAAGGAAAACACTACATATCCAGCACAACCCTTGACATGTGCAGAGGCATCATAATAAGGATTTATCAACAGGAGTTTGTGTTGGACATTACAAGTGGAAATATTAGCAAAAAAAGTACATTTTCTCTGATTTATATTGCTTATTTGCCAAGCATGAATCATACAGAGTCTATAGATTTTTAAAGTTCATTTCCATCAGGTACCAAATATACTTTCGTCATAATGCAAATTAGTTGGTGCTGGTATTACCACTGAATTACTGTACCTGGTCATGAAACCATTGTTCAAAAGGGCCACTAATTTAAAGGGGTTCTCAGAGAAGACACACAACCAGGAAACACAAAAGAGAGAAAAAGCAAACAAATCCCACAACATTTTACTTAATCACTTTGAAGAGAAGATTAAGGGGTGACCATATTCCTTCATCAGGGAACAGAAATTTGTTTGTCTGTTCTATTTTTAACAATGAAAGCAAAAGTAATTTCCCTTTTTTGTTTTTTTGAAAACTTAACAGCAGCAGTATTCCTGATCTCAGGACTGGATTTTAAATTTTCTTTGATTTTTGAATTATAATGAATTCCAAATTTGTCATCTGTGTTATAGACTAAATGATTCCTGCAGTGACATTTACAGTCTTGGTCTAGAGGCTATTTATTTCTCTAAACTACAGCCCATTGGTGGTCAGGGTAAGTACTGTTTGGTTTATGAAATAAAAACTTATCCTTTGAGATAAGCACGTATTCATTAAAATGTCTGAGAAAGCTCTCCCACAATGGGCCATCACACTCCTCTTTCCAATTCCTCTGGAATTGTATATCAAAGCTGATGGGTTGAAGAAAGCATTTGCTTTAAGGTTCCCACATGCTTCAGGCACACAGAGCCTGACTTTGCTGGACTTTTAGCATTTCTACATGCTTTTTTTGTAGGCACACTAGTCTAGAATGTCTGCTTAGGGTTCTGTGCATATGCACACACACAGATGGCAAGTTGAAAGTGAGAATCACTTTAATTCTTAGCAAGTACAAAGCTGCTCTGTATTACACTAGGGTATTAATCTGTCATATGCAATCAACCTGTATAAACTGTGCTCTGAACTCAATCCTTCTTCACCAACTCCTGTCTTCACTTTAATTCTGTCAGCTGCAGAGAATTTAATAGCAGCTTCTCTTAATCACCAGAGTAATTTCATTTTGGAATAAGGAAAAGCTGTGGTAAGAGGCTTTTCCCACTTTCTTTGGTAAGCAGAATTAATTCTTTGGATCTAAACAATTGATTAAATGCCCACCGTTGTTTATGGTGGTTCTGTAGATGGACTTTCAATCAATGCAGACATCCCTTTCACCTGTACTGTCACAAATCATGGCATTTGCTTCTAAATTTTAACCCTGAACAATGAACTGAGCATGGGAAACAGACAGGCTTCTATTTGGGAGGATAATTTGGGATTGAAGCCTTATAAAGAAACAGAATAACACAAAAGGGCTTTAGGCAGAGTACAGTTCATTCCTACTGCACTGTCATGTGCATTTGCTTTGGCAGAATTGCCGGGCAATAACCAAATGGTGAAGACCATAATGCAGGGGAGGATATTCTGTGAAGCAGCTTTGATTGGTACCACCTCAGCTCATTTGTCTCCTACAAGAGAGAAGACTTGGACCACGGATGGTGTGGAACAGCTCCAGCCATCTGGTGCTCTGTGGAAATGGAGAATTTATCTGGCTTGTACTGAGCTTCTCTGAGACGGACTTTAACTGCTGTCTGTCGTTTAGCAAAACTTTCTAAGGCTGCTAAATACATATTTCTACTTCTTTTCCTTTTGCTTCCTCCCCACCTCCATGTATGTGAATGTAACATTGCTCAGCAATTTAAATAATCTCCAGGCAGAGGTGTGGTTTGGATTTGGTTTGGTTTGGGTTTTGCTGGGATCTGAGAAAGGCTGTTTGAAAATACAGGAAACACGACTGAAAAGAAAACTTGACCAAGCATGGGTGTGACACAATGAAAGGAGCCTTGGGAGTCAGATTTTAGCCCATTACGTCAATTCAGATTTCCAGCTGGAACTGTTGCTAGAGACTCAGTTTTTCCCGTGAATTGTCAGGACTTTATATATCCTCCTAAATGAAACAGAAGATTGTCAGGATTATGCTGCTCCAATGTCATTTTTTTTTTCTGAAGTAGCCTGTAATATCCCAAATTTTGATCAAATGAGTCCTAAGAATATAACAATATAATGGCATCTCAGCTGTCCTGTACACAGTGTTGAATAAATTTGCTGAGACTTTAAGCATTTTAAAAACTAAGGAGGATAATATTTCTCAGTAGAGCAAGAGCTCCTAGGATGTCTGCATCCTTTGTTCTTTCATGCTCAGGACAGGTAGCTCCCTTCCTACAGAAACTATTTATACACACCTTTTGTTAATGGATGATATTAGCTTTGCTCACCATGAGTTCTACCAACAAAGGTGAAAAAAGCAACACAGTCAGAAAGTGTAGGTTTGCATTAATTGTGCTCCACATGAGTGCTTGTGTTAGCAGACAGGGAACAAGATATCTATCTCACACATTTCTAATCAGTCTGCAGCCAGTGGCAGTGGCAGGGCAGACACAGATCCTCTGTTTTCAGCCCCTGAGCTGGGGGTGGTTCTGTGCAGGGAGAGCCTTCAGCCTCTTTCCCAACCCTGTATTAAAGTCTCTTTGTCAACCCTGCAGCTTCAGGATTTTAACAGCTATTCAGGCCTAGGCACAAAACATTCAGTTGTCCCCATCCATGTTTTGCATATTTCCAATTTTTAATTCTTTTCTGTACTTGTGACAGAGGGGGATTTAATCTTACAATGTGATGTTGAGCTTAAATGATAAGCATAGACTAGTAAACATGACATACTGATATTTATTATATTCATCTCCACCCTGCAATTCTAAAAACAATGATTAGTGATAAGAAAATAAGCTTATCATTGTTTATTTATGGAACATAATTAATGAATCTGTTTTTCAGTGAACAGTTGCAGTAATCAGCTGGAAATAATAGTAGAAGCATGCAGTGAATAGGTCAGATTAAGTAAAATTTTAAATGTATGTTCCCAGATGTCTCTCAAACAACTTCTGTCTCATGGGTTTTATGGCATTTTCTTGGTGACTTGTATTTTCTTTTCTTCATGTTTATGTCTGAAATTCAAACCTCAATGGGCAATTAATTTATATTCTTAATAGAGACAACTCCCTCTTTGGGAGGGGTTTCCTCTTCTTCAGTATAAAGATGTCTATAAAAATATGAAATAACAGATTTTAAGATGTTTTTTGAAGGTGACTGATTTTTCTGCTCTGCATATTCAAACAAAATAGTGAAATATTCTGGTGGTTTTACATGTTGGCATAAAATTAATACACCTTCAATTTGCCCACAGTAGGAATTTAGAAGCTGTAAAATGAACTTCCACACGTGCCAAAAGCCACTGCCAGGCACCAGTGGCAGTCTGATAACTACATAAAATTACTTTGAGACTGTTGTACACTTAAACATATTCACTGGCTCTTCAGACAGACTTTTTGTGGACCTCTGTTTCAAACAAACAAAAAAAAGAAGACAGAAAAATGAGAGTTTTCCCTCAAGGGGACACATCCAGGAAAGGAAAACAGCATTTGCTAGTACTGGCTGATCTTGAATCAGCCGAAGAATTTAAAACATGCCAAGTAATGCTGGCCAACTTGATTTTTAAACTCATAAGCCTTGTAAAATGACAAAACCAGAATTTAATCTGCATGTTGGTAACCTTTAGGTTAAATCACTTATCTGGATTGAATCTTTGCAGTTTGCTAGGAGGTATCACATGTCTCTGCCTTTTGTAAGAGCTTTCTTTTTTCATTCTTAAAGATTTGTGTAAAAATTATTACTTGAGCTTTTTGGATTTTGCTGTCACAAGCCTCAGTTAATGTGATTCCCTCTATAGTTTGCTACTGACTTTATTAACACATTTCAACTGCTCCCAAAGTTTTCACAATGTTTAAATCTTACCCACAGTATACAGTAAGGCAAAAGTGCAGACATCCTCAAATTAGCATTAATGAAGCTATTATTTCTGCAAGGTCTATTATTCTCTGGCCAAGAATCTCCACAGTCAAGAAGCAGAGCTTGCTAGTGCAGACCCAGAGCTCACCCTGCAGCATGCCTTGGGACTGGAGCTAGATCAGACCAGGCCAGATCAAACACTGAAAGACACCAAACACCAGTGAGCCACTGTCAGTAAATTCTGAACCTGCTCATGAGCATCATTTACCTCCCTGCTCCCCTTGCTCGTGTCAGTAACGCCTGTTGACTGGCATGAAGGATTGCTTGGGGTGCAAGCTGCCTTTCCAGGGCATCTGATCCTCATCCAGGCACCAGAGATGTGTTTCTGTCTTCTGATGTGGTTTGGTTCGTTGTTTTCATGTTTTAGGTATCTATTTATCCACAGGTAAGTGTATAAACCCTAATTTAATAACCTCAGGAATTAAGTAAACCATCTGTGGGAATGATAGGTAGGAAGAAAATAAATTGCTAGATGTCAACATTTCTCTTACATATTTGGCCCCTAACCTTATTAATAATCACACTAAGGCTGGGGGTGCAGCAACCTGCTTTTTATTTTGTTTGTTACAAGCCTCATTTTCAAAAACATCTGTAAACTCTCATTCAGTCATTTGTAAACACTGACAAAACAGAAGTTGGCTGCTCTGAAGGACAGAGCAGGAAGATATATTCAGTGGTTGCAGTTGCAGCAAACACCTCAGCAGCAACAAAAAACAAAAAAAAGGAAACAAAAGGAGTCCCCAGCAATTTAAGTCTTGCAACAGAAAGAAATATAGTTTTCCTCTCTTCAGAAATTCATAATGAGATTATTTCTGCAAAGCTCCCCACCCACAGCAAAGCTCTTTGCATCAGGAAAAACTGAAATCTTGTTAACCTGTGCTAAACATTGTCTGTTTCAATGGGAGAGAGGGAGGGAGGGAGGGCTTCTAAAGGCACAAATGCCATCTCTACAAAGCTCTCTCCCCTGGCTGCTAAGGTCCCCAGGTTAATACATATAAATAGTGCTTTTGATTTATGATATAGACAGCTGTAACAGATGAATGGCTTTAATTTACCAAGCCAGAAAAATCAGCATTTCAAAAAAAAACAAAAATCTTTCCCTGCCACTGCAACTGAGAAGGCTTAGTGAGGCTTATGTGAGCTCTGCAGCAGATCCATGACCCAGAGGACCTGGGGCTGGCCACACCAAAAATGATGGCTGGGTTCTGTGTCTGTTATTAATGGTGTCACATATCATGCAGAGGGAATCAGAGAACACAATAAATATATCCCTGATAGTATTTTAAATATCTGTTTGTTTGAAATGTCAAGTAGAGAATTTGATTCAAAATTCAGCCCTTCTTGTCCCTAATTAGTCTCACCAAAATCTTGCATGGGAGATGAAAGCTGGAGAGATGTTCTTCAGTTCTTATAGCTTTTACCAGCTGTTTTTTGGAAAATACTAAACATTCTTAAATCCATGAACTAAACTAGAATTCTCTCAATTGCCAGGATAAGGGTCACATATGAAATACTGCCTATGACAGCCTTAAAATCTGACAGCTTTACAAAGCAAAGGCACCAGATGGATAACCCCTGGCTATATCCAGCCTCAAAGGAAAATTCTCCTGTCCACTGGCCTGTTTCCATCCCCCATACTCTGAAAGGTAATCAGGTGTAGTAAGGAAATCATCTTTATCCCTCTTGCTTTTCCCACTGGCAATGCTCACAGCCTGTAACCGCACATTAATCTGCTACAGGTTGTGTCACCTGAGATGTGTGATGTATCTCTGAGATTTGGGAGTACATATTCCTAAGGAGCTCTGAGCAGCTCTATCTGCAGCTGACCCTCCTTGTGTTTTTCTTTTTTTGTGTGAAAATGCAGTGCTTTGTCAACCCAATGTGGTTTGGGGTTTTTCTGTTATTACCTTCAGATGTCTGCTCTCCCCCTATTTCATCTGGAGTTTAGAGGCCACAATAACCAACAGACCCAAGGGCATTCAGTTTGTCTCTCCTACAGTTTCTCAGTGGCCAGAGGAACAAAATACCAAAGCCCTCATTGTGTAAAACTACAAGCAAGAGCAAACAATCCAGTGTTCCTTTACTAGTGATGAGGCTGTTGAGTTGTGATTCCTGAGGTATCCTTGGCAATATTATTTTATGAGAAGACACAGCACGTTTAACTAGGAAAGCACTTGATTCTTCTCAAATGAGGGGAGGCCTTGGCACTTTTCTTTTGTTTCCACCAAGAAAGGTAACGGTAACAAAAGCTGGGCATCTCAACATTGCCAGCTCTCACTAAATTCATTAACTTCATTTATTAGGCTCTCTATGGATGTTTCGTTTATTGTCATACATCAGTCCCAAGCCACTTAGAATCACAAATTAAAAGATTGAGTCATCAGAGAGCACAACTTCTAGTAGAAAGATTTGGTTTTAATTTTTTTGGTGGGGATCACAAGATGATGCTATTAAATATGGCCATGAAGAAAATGGACATTCTCATGTTATTTTAGACTTTCAAATTCTTCTTTGTTGCAAAAGAGATACTGTGATAAAGTAGTATGCATTTGAGATTTTTCTCAGATTTTTTTCTCAAATGGTATTTGTAATGATTACCTCAGTTCCAGGTCTGGGATACAGTTTCTAAAAAATTTCTTTAAAAGTTTATTTATAAGTTTCTCAGTCTGACAGAGTCATTTGACACTGAAGCAGATACTTAAGGGTGCTGGAGCATAGTCCTGTACAAATTTAATTTGGATCATTCCAGTTCAAAATTTGTGAATGAAAAGGTTAATGCATAGCATATTTTTGTTATCCTTGCAAATGACCAATAATCTAAATTTTTTTAAAAATTGAAACCTCACTGCAGAAGGAAATAGATCTGCTCCATAATCTTCATAGTGAATCTGGGTTTCATTTTACTACACTGGTTTAATAGCTTATTACAGCAATCCAGCTGGTGTTCCAGGAATAGATCACTTTGCTGCTATGAGTGGGATTTTTTTGTTCTCACATTTATCAAATATTCTGGCCAGCTGGCAATCTTTGCATACTTGGCTCTGTACTACTCCAGTCCTAGTGAGTGCAAATAATCTATAAAACCTTGATGTGGAGGATTAGATGGGTTCTTAGAGGACATCTGTGAAAACATGGGTGAAAACCTTGGAGACTTATGCAGACACTTGCCAATGGTGTGTCTGCTGCTTTTCCACATGGCTGTGAATTATGTAACGACACAAAGTAATGCACTTGCCTTTGGAGAGACAGAGAAAATGAATTGAAAAGACATAATTAAACTGCACAGGAATACGATTTTCCAACATGCAGGATAATATTCAAAACCTGCCTATGAAAACCAAATGAAATACTTTTTTTCCCCTACTTTTAGCTTTTCCATCCAGAGCAGAGTTGGGAATATTCTTGTCAGAGGTTTAACTGGTACTTTGGCATTCTGCTCTGCCAGCCCAGTAAATATCATCAACCTCTAAGGAATGTGATAAACAAGAGAAGTTTTGCTAAACTGTATATAAAGAATTTTACCAGGAGGTATAATAAAACAAACACCAAACACAAAAAACCCACAGGCTGGGCTACTAAAATAACTATTGAAAAGAATAAATATTTTTAGCTGTCTTATTATTTTTTCATACTTATTTAGAACACTGAGAGGTGAGGATTTTTACTAAATGAAGACAATTATAAATGTATTAGTCTCACAGTCTGAAGCAGTGTCATGAAGGTCTAAACCTTCATATAAACCTTCAAATACGGGAGTGGTGCACCTAAGTGAGATTTTGACTGAAAAGAAAATAGAAATACACTAATTAGCACCACAAATGGACCTGTCAGAGGTCTAGAAAACTTCCACATAAGACTCAGGTACTGTTGCACAAAGGAGAAATGAAAGCTCCAAAGGCAGGAATTTAGTTCAGTGGTGAGACTCTGACTTTAAGGGTTTCTGTGTGTATGTCTGAGTTCACAGCACAGTCTGTAGGTGCCAGGACACAGAGCTGGAGCAGTCCCACTGCCAGTACCCACCACCAGCAGCACACAGCTCTAACAGCACAGGTGCCAAGCACTCTTACCTGCCCCCTGAGGAGTCCTGCCTGACCTGGCCCTCCCAGCCAGGAGCACCTTCAGCTCTGCTGTCACACCTGCCAGCCCTGCCTGCAGCCAAGGCCAGCAGTGTGATGCAGTTCAGCAGAGCTCTCAGCTCTTCTGACAACACAGGCTTTTAAACTCTGCAGTAATAGGTGGTACAACTCTGCTGAGCTCTACTGAGAACACAAAGGTTTCATCCATTAATGGTCCAAACTCAGCAGGAGTGCTCCTGGGCCTTCTGGTTCCACTTGAGGGCAGCCCAAATGAAACTAGACACCTTCCTTTAAGCAGCTGAATTTCTTTCTGGACGAATGAATAGTGAATTGAATTTCTCTGCTGATTTTCATTGCCCAGAACTTTTCTTAATATAGCACCAACCTGAACACAAGGAGATCCCAAATGTGTCTTAGTTTGGAAAAAAATCCCCACTCTACCCCACCAATAATATTCAAACATAATACTGAAAAATATGCAGCGGGAACTGAACTGGTGCTGCCACTAATTGAAGCTTAGGAGCAAATGTAACATATGGATATGGTAATTAGCAAGTTAAAATGTGCATGATAAAAGATGATAGCCAATAGAGAAGGCATGATACACTCTGAGTGGCACTGAATGCACTCCATTAAGAAGAGGAATATAGCTCAAAGTTGGTAGTTAGACCCTACTGCATGCCCTGTCAAAAACGTTATGCTTGTCCATCACACTGACAATGCTCTGAATTAAAATAACCTGTATTAAAAAGAGGCAGTCATGAGGTAAATTGTGCTGATAGGGAGTGTTAAAAATGCCTCATCTCTAGAAGAAATGGGTTTGGAAACTGGCTTACTGTGGCTGCCAAAGGAAGAGCTGCCTTTAGGTTGGGAAGCATTGACTGGGTCTCCTGAAGGGCCAGGACAGCTCACATGCTGCTGGGGAGAAAAGGGACATAACCTGAAGAAAATCACAATGTTTGTGAACACCCTGCTTGTTTGAAAGCTGCTGCAAACTTTGTTTTCTAAAACAAGCCAAATTAAAAAGTGAATTAAGCTCTCGTAGTTTCCAGGACTGGGCTCACACTGCCTGATGTCAGTCAGTCCCTGTACTCACTGCCTGTACAATCTAATTCAGCAAAATTCTTGAGATCAGACAGGTCCAGTTTGGGTTATGTCACAGATCCACTGACCAAAGAGAACAAACACCCAGATGTCCAAAGAGGAGCTGCCTGAAAGCTTTTCTGAATCCCTCCCCTCTTTCTTCCCTGCCAAGCTGTCAAACCCTTGGTGTCCTCTCTCCCCAGCCATGGGTGTGCCAAGGAGCCCTGGGTCCTTGCTGCCAGCCCCCCACAGGTTTGGCTGTCCCCCTCCACGGGCCCTTGAGCACTGCAATGGGCTGCCCAAGGAGGAGGGGCAGCCACCCTCCCTGGAAGTGTCCAAGGAATGACTGGATGTGGCCTTTGGTGCCATGGCCTGGCTGGCAAGGTGGGGCTTGGCCAAAGGTTGGACCCAGTTACCTCAGAGGTCCTTTACAACCTAAATGGTTCTGTGATTTCCCACGCTGCTGGTGAACCTCAGCACAGTCTGCAGGTGTCCACAGAGCAGGAGCTTCCTCAGAGGCAGCCGGGAACATCTGGAGCTTAGGAATTCTTGATAGGGGAGGGGCTGGCAGGGAGACTGAGGTACCTTTTTTCCTGTGAGCTGGGCTATCTCTCAAGCAGCAAGATGTATTGATATTTATCTCAGAATAAAACATGTGTAGTCTCAATAATGGATGAGTAATAATCCCAAATTTCAGCTTTACTGAAGTGCTTGAGTCACCTGGGGCATAACAGCTGTTTTGCAGGGGGTTTTTCAGTGTCAGGTACTATCCACTCTATGGCTTGTACTGTTTCATGAAAGAAGTTATGAACCCAAAGAAGTTCTGAATATGTTATAATATCCAAAGAAGTTATGAATATGTTATAATATTTCTTTTCAATCTTCCTGCATAGTGGAAGAGTGCAAATACCCAAAAAAAAAGATAAAATCTGACCTTCTTAAAAATCTAAACCAAAATTAAATCACAGAATATAGTTGCAAAATCAAGTTAAAGGGGAGGATAAATGTTAAGCTAATATTAAAAAGAACAGGAACATCTTGAGAAAATAAATGGTTTCTATTGTCTTTAGAGTCTTTTTTTTTGGCATTTTAAGTATGAACATCCCAAAAGTATGCAATGTTATGTTGCATTTCTCCCTGCTCTCCACTTCAAAACAAAGAATTTTCTATGTTATGTTGGGCAGTAGGTTTTCCTTACTTAAAGGAATCTGGGAAAGCTATTTTCAAAACTTGCTCCTTTTTGATAGGCAATATAATGTACAGAGCACTACCAGGAAACTTAAAAAACTTTAAATTTTAGCAGCATCCTTGCCACTAATAATCCTTGCCACTCATACCACATGCATTTTGTCCAATAATTCTTTAGAGTCATGTTCATCTACATATTTTCCAAATGCAAAAGTAAATATTTGCCAGGAAAAAAAGGAAAGGAAAGGTTTTAGCCCACCAACAGCCTAACCTGAATGCACCAATGTTCAGTTGAAATCTCATAGAACATGTCTTCCTGGTTTTCCTTGCTTCTTGTGGTTCAGTTCAACTTATGGAGGGGAATTTAAAAAAAAAAAGGCAAATTACCATTAAGCCAAAAATTAAATATTGATCCAAGTGAAAAATTGCTTTAGCTCTATTTGTGAAGAAAGAAGCAAGATTTTCTACCAGACAAAGGACAGGTCAATGCTGGGAATCAGCACAGGCTGCTCAGTTGAACTATTCATTGAAATAATTACATCTTCAGGGGATTGCATTTATCTATGAAGAACATGATAATCTCTGCATTAAATGTAAATTTCTTAGAACAGAGGATTGGTGCTTTCAGCCTACAAGAAGGTGATATATGAAATGCAAAGAGAAACCAGTATGTCTTTGTCATTTTTCCTGTTTGTAGTTTTTAAGTATATTTATTTTGCCTATTGACATTTTTTTAATAAAATAACATCATCCTTAAAATTAAGTGAACTTTCAAATTCTGTAGTTTAGGCTTTTCTGTAGTCAGGATTATTGTGACAGAGGTTTAGGTTTTAGTTCTTTTTATTTCTTTATTTCTTTCTTTTTATTTGATAACTCATGTTATCAAATATATCCCACCCTCTTTAAATACAAAATAGTTACTATTTGGTCTGAATTGCCAAGATGTTGGAGGGCACTGATGTGTGAGAGAACTGAAAACAAAAATTTAGTTCAAGCAGAAAAGATAACAACATGGTAAGGTATGAAAAAACTTTCCCCCAAAATGCTTCATAATGTTGCCAAATCAAAAAAATCTCTTCTTTTGCAATTTTTATGAGCCATGTAAAACTCAGGGATAATGTGAAAGCATGAGTACCTTCTCTAAAGACAGGGACATCTTGTAAAGCTTAGACACAGATCTGATCCTTCAGAGGCTGAAAACTGGAATGTGTCACTTTTGTGGGCTGGGACTATCAACAACCAGGCTTTTCTTATTTTTTATCTCATTAGCTAAGAAAAATACACCCATTGCATAGTCGAGTCTCTGAAAAGTTTCTAGCTAACTGTGCTTTCAGCATCAAAAGATTATCCTTCTTTTGTAATACATTCCCTTCCAAACATTTTGAAGCTTTTTATACTTATACAAAAGACAAAGCACCAATGTCTTCTACAGTATACTGTGAAGATGCTGATAGATCTGAAGCTCCTAAAGACAGGTCAATTAGAAAATCTGCTTATTATAAGATATGCCCTGCATATTAAAAAATATACACAATTTTTAAGATACACATTTTTTAACTTTTTGTCCATCCTACTCCTTTTCTAACATTTATTTCCTCAACCTTTTCATTTACGTGGTGAAAATCACACACAGGACTGAATTTTCAAATTGTTTTACCATGGTTTCAGCTATGTCTCTCCCATTGACTCCTTAATGAGAGTGATCTTGAAAAAAATCCCTAACAGTTTTATAAAAATGTAGCCTTCTGCTGTTTTCTGTCTCTGAGTGATGAGTACTGTGATTGCAGGGGTGGGAGGTAAGAGACAGATAATAAGAAATTTCAACTCGAAGTATCTGGATGACATGTGAAAGATGAATTGGAAATGCTTTAGTTTAGAAATTAGTTTTCATGGCTTTTAAGGTGATTGATGAGATGACTTTGAACTAGATCCACCTAGCAGTGGTCACTGTGCTGGAACAGCAGAAGGCATGCAGTGTGAGGGTGTGCATGGTGCACCCCAGGGTTATCTACCCATCTATTTAAATACTTCTGAACAGCTAGAGTTATCTCATTGATAGGGTGTAAGTACAGGTAAATGGTATTTTGCAAAAAGATTCTTTTTCGTAAGAAAAGGACCTTGTTATAAATTAAACCTGCTGCAGCTTTTAGGCACCAGTTCCAGGAGGGCAGGGTAGATAAAAGGCAGGCACACATGGGGAAGATGAGAGGAAAGGAAAAGTGGTGAGTGCAGGGGTGGACATCAAAGTCAACCCCAATCCACAAGAGCCTAAGGGAAGAAACACTCATCTGAGGCTTGGGAGAGCAGGATTCAAGTCTTTGGTCTTCTGGTTCAAATAAGTTTGTACTTGGATTCCCCATGTTACTTGGTTGTGCTCAAACACTTACTCTGTATGGAGAGCCTGGGAGGGGCAGGCCAAATCAGTGAAACCCCGCATCCTTGTGCTTCTCTGTGATGTGCAAGCCCTGCAGCGAGCTTGGCTCTCAGCTGATGATTCTGAGATGACATAAAAATCAGTCTCTCTGTCTTTCATTTTTCTCATATGAAAAGCTTTTAGAGATTCATCCCAGTGTGGAATAGGATTTTTTTTTTAATCTCAATAACTTTCTTAGAGTGGAGAAAAGCTTGTCCACATAGTTTTATGTGCAGGTATTTCATTTTCACCTCAGGTCTTAACTATCACTCTGAAATCAGAACTGGAGATCCAGACTCTGATATGTTTCAGGTCACTCTGAAATTGAGCTAATTATCTGGATGAATATTTAGCTAAGGATCATTAGGTTTGTTAGAAATTTAGTGTATCATGCGCTCTTGTTGTTTGGAAGAAGGAATTTTTATTGCTTTCCTTCTAGTCAATTCTATTTTCAAAGCCTTGCAAATTAACTTTGGTTCTGCCTTTTAGTGCTAAAGGTTTACAGGAAGAAATAGTGAAAAGGAAGAATCAAGCCTGGTGTTTTCAATGTCAGAGTGCAACAGTGCCCATCTGTGCCCATGTCAAGCATACTGATGGAGATCCCCCTTTCCCTGCCCCCAGCTACGTGGCATTTTGGCAGCACCAGGGCTGGGGCATGGCTGGTGATGCATCCCTGAGTCTTGTATTGTAACCACAGCTGATGAGGCAGCTAACTCAGACTTCTGCTTCAAAGTAAGATCAATTCTATTTTAACGACATCCTCAGGCAGCCCATTCTACTGCTCATCTGTATTTCTGCAACTGGAATGCTTTCCTAAATGTCTAATTAGAGTCTCCCTCACCACAACTGAAACCCCTTACATTCTTTTCCACAATGCCTTATTCCTTCCTATAAGCAGCAGCCTGGCTCTCTTTCCCAAATCCCTTCTCCAGTCCCTTCTTGCTTTCCCAGACGTATCACGGTAACGTATATGACACCACAGGATTAGTTTGTTCCAGACTTAGGTAGGTGCCAATAAGGCAAATAGTTGTGGGAAGCCTTGTTTGCCCAGTGCTTCTCACCCACAAGCACAGCAAGCAAGGAAAGAGACTGCCTGTATTGGGATGCCAGCCCAGGGCTGGCCCTGAAGTGCTGAAGGCTGAGAACACAGGTGAGACAATGTCCAGACTAAAAGAAGCAAGCAAATGACAAGGGCTGTCTTTTTCCTTTTTCCCTGAAGTGTTTTGGTGTATAAACTGCTGGCAGTCCATACCACTATATAATTATGTTGTGGATGCTTCTACCATGAGATACATTTTTGTATCCTTGACATGTAAAGTCTGGTCTGCATTTTGTGAGTGGGAAACATCCCAAGGAATTCTGGTTTTGACAGAAGGATTTTCTTCCTGCCATCTTACTCAAACGTTCATTTCTGCTCATTTTCCTGTACCATAATTTGGAACTGGTTCCTGTGACATTCTTCCACTTCAAATACAACTGGAGTACAATTATATTATCTTCCTATCACTTGTTGAGTATTATGCTCTCATTTGCCCTAAAGTGGCTGTCTAAGACTGAGATCTCAAACACAGGTGAAAAGGCCGGGGAAGGAAATGGTAATTTGACTGCTGGAAAGCTAACACAGTAATTTCTTACACATACTTTAAAACTGGTGGTTGTAGCATCAGTTTCAATCAGTTTTTAATCTGATCAGAAAGAGAAGTTTTAAGCATTTATATTCAGGAATAATAGTGTTCCAATGGATGGGGTATACTTATTTGTTTCTTCCTTTCTTTCTTTCTTTTTAGGGTTAGGATTATTGTATTTGAACTCACCCCCATCTTTAACAGAAGGGACTAAGGGCAAACCCCTGGTGGTAGCACTGGTGGGTGCCCAGTGACTACTTGTAGCTGGAAGAGCTGCTGGGAAGCAGCTTGTGGAGAGCACTGCTTCTTTTTTAATGCCTTATGGAATTTTCTAGCACACAGTCTGGCTCTTTTTGTTATCTGCCAGCAGATCTCTGAATGCATGACCCATAGCAAAATCTACTTACAGGGTGAAAAACCTGACTATCAGCTAGTGTTAAGCTGATTAAAAAAACAACCAAAAACCCAAAACAACAAGCTAGTGCTTGGGGAGAGAAAATGCTGTCTTTGAGGGCTTTTTTTTTTCCTTTAAAAGAGTCTAATCATGTTCCACTTCAGTCTGAGCATTAAATTAGAAGGTGCAAGTGAAAGAATGAATATTTACAGAAAAAAATAATGGAAAGATTCCTAGAATAATTCAAACACATTAGTTGTGATAATTAACCATTAAAGAAAAGTACTAGTAGCACCACAAATTATTAGCATTATAAATATTCATAATTCAAAGCCTTTTAAAACAGTTTATTGTGCAGAATACTAATTTAAACCTAACCTCATTTTTAAAATCAGAATATTCAGTCAGGCTTAAAAATGAATATGTGATATTTGTTAAAAACTGGATGTGCAGAATCAAATGGCAAATATTTAGCCTTCTGGAATGAAGTTTCTGTAGCAGTCCAGAGAGTATCACTGTGAGGGGAAGGTTTGTAGAAGTGGCCAGAAGCAGCTACTGGGCCAAATCTCTCCCCACCAAAAGCAGAGCACAATGGTGATCTAAGAAATTCATCCCACCTGGTGTTTTCCCAAGAGGTGGGCATGGAGCTGAGATGAAATGGAGTGTAGCACCCATGTGTGTGTCACTGTCAGCCAGGCTTGGCTTTGTGTCTGAATTCAGAGTTTATTGTGTCCCAGCTAAAGCCTTGTCCTGGGGCTCTGACACCGCTCTGGCATCCCAGCACACAGCAGAAGGGAGTGGGAATGTGGGGAGATCAGCATTTGGTGAGAGTCATACCTGGTTGTACTTGATGATGAGACCTGCTAAGGTCAAAGCCTAAAACCCAGGTCCTTGACCAATGCAGGTGGAGCAGCATCAAGGACAGAGCACATCTTCCTGTTTGGAATAACACCCAATGAGCAGAGCCAGGAGAACACCTGCTCCAGCAGTGGGATTTTCCCTCTCTTGCCATCCACTGAGAAAGCCTCCCCATGGGGGTCATCTAGCCATGTAGTTGAAGAAAACTTGCTGTCTGCAAAGGGTCATATCCTGCCATTTATCTTTTATATGTAGAAGAGTGATATTGTTTATCAGTTGATCATATGGAAGTATTGATTGTAGATTGTTAGGATACCAGGAGACCTTCATGATTGTTACATAATTTGTACTTGTTAGCCTGCTCATAGGTATTTAGTTGTTTTAATGAATCCACTAGAAAATACAGCCTGAAAATCCACGTAGCTCAGGTAGAATGGTAGAATTGTGAAGCAATTTGGCCGCTCTTTTTCTCTAAAAGTTCAGGCACATGAATCTGCACAGATACAGGTCTGGGCAGCTCTGAAAATGTAGGTGTTAGATTAAGGAATTACAGGAATTACTGATCCCCCAGTCCCATGCCCCACTGGAGCTTTTCTGCTCCGTGGCAGCAGAAATGTTTCATGGCAGTTGTTGGGGATGCTCAGAGAGATTTACTGCAGGTACATTGACAGGATGAAAACAGAGGTCTCTACTGCAGGAAAAGCCCTGCAGAGAGCAGTCCTGTGGGTCTCCAGGAGAACCCCCTCCTGGCAGCAGTGGGGCTGGGAGGCTCCCACCCCTCCTGCACACCTTTGTGGGGTCAGGCAGTTCTGTCTCAGGCCAGCTCTGCCTCCCTCTCACTGAGAGCACAGCTGGTTGTGGCACGCTTCCTCCGGCCAAAGCACACGGAAACGGGCAAGAATTTCTCTCCTGATGCAGTGATTTTGCCTCACAGCCCCCAGATTTTGGATGGAAAAGAAGCCTCTTTTATTGGAATGGTTATTGGAGGGGAGATTGAGGGAGACAACCTATCCAGAGGTGCTTTGCAGTACAACAACCTTGGTCTATTGATCCTGGCTCCACTCTCAAACATAATTTGGAGATTTGAAGGCATAAAAATCCATTCTGGTACATCAATCTGACTTCCTGTATATCACAGGGTATGCAACTTTGTCCATTAAATAAACTCTGAACTAGGTATTTTTATGTAGCTGGAAGTATGGCAGGGAGGAGTTCCTTCTTGGCTAAAAGAGTCATTTCCAAAGAAATCTGGGACTGGAGTGTTGGTACAGCACTCACCTTTCACAGACAAAAGAGTTCCTTACAAAGGAGTCCTGTTGGTCTGGTTTTGCCCCTAAAAACAAAGTATGTTGATCTTAAACCAGTGCCAAAGCAACTTTCTTTCTGACTATTGAGTTTTTACTGAAAAATTATGCTGATCCCAGATTAACTTGATGAGGATAAATTGGTTTAGTCTAATAGTTGCAGCATATCAAATATACTAACAACTCAAAATGATAAAAATAAAGGATTAGCCTTTAAAAAAATATACAAATTGATTTCTTGGTTTCCTCTTTTTAAACCCAGAATGTCATTAATATCTACTGCACAAATAACACAGATAAATTGCTTCCTCTTTTTTTTCTTCTACAAAATGTCATGCTTTCATCCAGTCTAAGATGGAAGGGAGGATATATTTGCCTCTTTTTACGATTTAAAGAATAAATGCCCACAGTCAGAGATGCCAAGTTTCCCACTTGTAAAACAGGTACCTTCTAAGAACAATGACTCATCAATACTTCAGTGCTGGCTATGTATATTTGCAAGCCTATTTTAAAAGTACAATATATGGAATATCCATAGGAAATATTTATATTATTTAAATAAGAAATGGTTATTATAAAACTCTGATTTTCGATAACAAGTGCTAGAATTTGTCTCATCTGAGACAGGAGAGAGCACTTTTAATTATCTCCTTGTGTAGAAATCAGTTCATCCATCTGCCTTATGTGTCACAAATATTTCTTGCAATGTAGGCAACACTTCTGCACCAGGAATCTTTGCAGAGAAGAGAAAGCAGCTTTAGAAGGGACTGCAAGTCCTGAAGGAGATGACTGTCACAGGAGCAGCTGCCAGTAAATCCTGCCTGATGCTAGTGTGTGTCATCTGCTCCCCAGATCTCCAGGGTATATGTCTGGTCTTCAAACAAGATGTGTCAGAGTCGTTTTCCTTTCATTTTTGCAGAAGAAGTGAAGGTGCTACTTTTGGTAGAGCAAAAAGCTTTTGTTTTCTTCATAATTCATGGAAATCATTTAAATTTATAAACATGTCAAAATTAGAATTTCAGCCACGTCAGCATTACAAGGATATAGATCTTGGCCATATTGGGTGAGTGAGTGAGTTTTTCTGCACTGACCTTAAAAGTTTCCTTCTCCAGAAGAACACAGGGTGTGGCTCTGGGGGGTCTGTCCTTCCAGCTTTAACTCTGCCTATTCTCTGCACCTCAAGGACTGGGGAAGAAGAAAAGCCAGAGATGAAAGAGTTAAGAAAAAACACATAGTTGTTTTGGTCTTATCCTTCCTCCCTAACAACTGTCTTGTACAGAGCTGGTAAAAATGACATCACCTAGCCCAGGAGAAAAGGGAATATCCTAGATCTGCCACCATGGCTTACCATGCAAAATAGGCTGGGTTTTTGCTTATTTTGTTACCAGTGAGCCTTCCAGCTCTCACAAGGGGTAAAATTCATTGAAACTGGTGGGTGTAGCTATTGCTCTTGTAATAGTTCCAACTGTCCAAGGAAGCAGTTAAATGGGGGTTTGTTCAGTAAGGCACAAACAGGTGCTAGACCACTGTGCCAAAGAGTGCGACATATAAATCCAGGGTGTGGTGCTCCCTGGAGGTTATCATTGGCATGAGATAAGCAGGTGAAGAGCTCAGTAATCACTAGTGGGGACATAGTAGAAACAAGTAATAGAGTGGAAATTTGTGCACTAAATACTATTTGCCAAACTGTAAGCAGGGATGTTCAAGCTAGAAACAGGAATTACACAAGGGCACTTTGATCTTCTTGTGAAGCTGGTGGGGAAATGCCCCACCTAATGATTATATATATTATTATAATACCCCACCTAATGAGAGTTGAACCTTTACCTCTGCTCTCTCAGCAGAAGCACAAATTAATTTGAGGATAATTTTACAAATATATGTATCAGACAGATATTTTCAAGTCCCACAGAGCTGTCAGACCAGACCCTTTCCCATAACTTAACTACACATATATAGGTGAAGAATAATTTGCAGTGCTGTCATAAGGAGCATTTTTCTGATGACTACTTGAAATGCATTTCATTCATATACCCACAAAACAAAATGTTCATTAAAAATGTCTACCAGGATATTGAATTATCTGTACATCAGGAGGCTGAAGTTCTCAAAATCAAGATAATATGCAAAATCGTGATATGTTATTCTCAGAGGATACCCACATTTGGACATATCTCTAACTTTCCAATTCTGCCATATGCTTTCTTTTTTATTCTTACCTTTTGCGTGTTAAATTGCATAAGGAACCAAATTTCTAAAACCTGAAGTGTCCCAAAAGACTCAATTCATATACAGCATCACAAATTATAGAGCAGCTTGAATCCTTTTAAGAAGCAGACCTCTGCCTCTAAAGCAGTATGCTTTAGATGTATGTGATGCTTTGCCAGAATCAGCCCTTCTCCAGCACCCTTCCTATTTGTGAGAAAATTCCAGTAATGCCAGACACTCAAAAGACAAAGGCTGAACTTCTTAGACTAATACTTAGGTATACCACATCTATACCAGAATTTAGACCACAGTAATGTTCTTAGATCTGATTATGGTCCACGAAGAATTGACATATTTATAATGGCATTGTTCATTTAAACTAATTTTAAAAAATCTGGATTTTTTTTTTTTTGTTTGTTTGGTTTTGGGGTTTTTTAACTTCTTTAAAGTTTCTTTAATTGTATCTTTTCTTGGAAAAAAAAAAGTGCTCTCTTATTACTAGAGTTGTCAAGTAGTTATTATTATCTAGTTTTTAGTTTGCTCATATTCTCTGCATAATAGTTTATGTTGTCTTCTGGTTCATGCTGTGAGGTCAGCTGTGGAGGTGATTCATCTGACTCTAGACTGCCTTGGCAAGAGGTTGAATTTTTGTTTGGTTTGTTTTCTGAAAAGAGGGTATTCCCACAGATGATCTAATATTGCAGCTCAGCTCTTAGAACACTTGTAGCACTTGTCATTTGTCATGAGAAACATCTGAGGAATATTAGCAGCCTCCTGACTGCAGTGAATTATTTTTCCTGCCATTTCCATGACCTCATTTCCATGGAGACCCCTATTTCTCATTACAAGGGTTCTCCCCCCTGTTTTCATGCTGTTACATGAGAACTGTAAAGTCCTTTCAGCCTGTGTAGTATTTAATGAGGGAGTTCTGGTTCTAAAATAACTAGTCAACAATGAAAGCTCTATCTGAAAAGCCAGGAAGCGTAAGGAAAAAGTGAATAATTGCCCAAAAATCCATTTTAATTAGTTTTTGCTGAGAAAATTAGGGAAACCATTTTAGACAAGCAGTTAGAAATAGAAATTTAGAAGAAAAGGAGTTACTATTCCGAATGATGCCCAAATGGAAAGTTGCTTTCTTATTTTAAGCAGAGGAACATCACCTTGGTTCGTTCATCACCTTGGTGAGAGCTGAAGCCTACACCTGCATGAGGGGAGAGATACATGGCATCCAACTAAAACACTCAGTGTCAGGAGCAGTGAATTGAGAGGATCCCTCTAATACAGCAATGTTGCACATCCTCATGCACTGGCTAAGACCAGCTTTGGTAGAGTGGTGAAAGAAACCCTTTATTAAAAAAAAAAATTTTTTTAAACCCACAAGAAAATAATTTTTATTAAAAAAAGCAATGGCAAAACAACCCCACCCATCAAACAAACAAAAAAGGACCCATATTGCCTTATCAAAGAGAAAGTGCCAAAAGCACACTGGCACACATTAGGTATGAGAAGACAGCCAAGTATATATTACTGAGGAATGCCTAAATAATGGAAATAGATGCCATGACTCAAGGTACATTCACTCAGTTTACTTAAACCTCCTTCCAGAATTGCAAAATAATCTCTAGAATACAGACTGACAAATCATGAGAAAAGGCTGTAAATAAGATGTGTCTTGGAACAGTCAGCTGCTTTCTTAATGGAATTAGCAGAAAATGCTGGTGAAATGAGTGGATAACATAGAACTGGGAAAAGTTTTGGTGTTAATACAGAGTATGATTGGCATATCATTTGAGGAGAAGCAAACTAGGATACTCAGAGAGAGAATGGCTCAATAATTAAATAGCAATATAAAAACAAAATTTGAACATCAAGATTAAATGTTATGAAAAGAGAACTTGTCAGTTAAGAGCAATGGTGAGGAGAAAGAAACTGTGTCTGCTGACCAGAGATGTGTACAAGCACTAGTGGCATGTTGCAATGAATGGGATAAATTAAATCACTGGGTATGGTGGGAAAACACTTCCAGTGCAGACAGGGAGTGATGAATAGTGCCACAGGCTTCATAGTGAGATGCAATCTAAGTTCTGGTTACCGTTGCCAGGGAAAGATTAATTAAGACAGAAGCAAACCTAGCGAGGTACATGAGCAATGTGAGCACAAGAACAAATATGTGCCCATACATTTATTTAGGCTGAACACTGACAGTGAGTTCAACAAGCAGAGCTCACAGGGGGAACAGTGGCCAGGGAATGAGCTTGGTTTCATGTTTGGACTCTGGACCACAGTTTTCTGAAACACCAGAGGACAGGAGCAGCATTTCAGAGGACCTGCCATGTTCCAGCTCTTGGGATTTGACATGTTCTTCTGCTGCCTTGTTGAAGTCATTCAATATGGCAAAAAGGGAAACTAAATACAATAGTTCTTTCTTATGGGAAACATATATCTCAAGCTCTCAGCAAATTTTCTCTGAACTTCCCAAAAAATATCAGCCCATTGCCATCACCAGCTATAAACATACAAATATCAATAAAGATAGATAAATTTAGATAAACATTATATAGATGGATTTAGATAAACATTGTATTTGTAGACACTTAAAATATACCATATATGTATAAATATAATACATATATATAGATATATACATCTCAGCTATAACTAATAGCTCACTAGGAGAGGAGCTCCTATCCTACCCTAATATTTCTAAATATATAAAAATAATCTTTACTAATTGCAAATCCTTTTCTCCAAGGATTTTGGTACAATGAAATTTTTTCCAAACCTGAAAATGGGATCATATTCTAAGAATACTTGGTAATATTTACACGGTAAATACTAATTCTTAATATATCAGAAATACTCAGGATCTTCACTGAAAGAATAATAAAAATTAAGAAGATATCACATTGAAATTCCTGTTCTTTCAATAATATCCAAACTTCAAAATTGTCATTTACCATCTTTTTTGTGTCTTCATGCCGCTCTGTTTTACTCATTATCTCTCTTTCAGTACTGACATTTTCAACACTGTCATACAGAGTGTGTCTTTTTGTCATAAGGAAGGAAATGGAAATCCATTCAACAGAGACACTGCTGGTTTTTTACTTTATCTGCAGTGATACTTAGGGTATCAAACAGGGATCAATACCTGTTTCATTGCACTAGCTGCTCTGTGGACAACAGCAGAGAGGCAGCTCCTTCCCTGAGAGCTCTCTTCATGACACACAGGGTGAATAAACAGGCAAAAGAAGGAAAGGAGGACAGTTAACCACAAAGGCATGTACTTGCATTATTATTCTAATCATTCACTGCATTATTTTGGTATGCATCATCAACTCTCTTAATCTCTTTATATATTATTAGTGTTAATAGCTCTGTATTAGCAATTCTTTTTGCTCCTGAAAGAACAAGGAAAGGATATGGAGATTCAGCTTCTGTCTCTGACATTTTAGTGCAGACCTGGGAAATGTACCTATTGAGGTATATTCTCACACCACACACTGATTACTTTGTTTTCTGTATTTCAGCTGGAAACAGCACCAAAAAATTTGTTAATTAATATTATCAAGAATATCAAATCACTCAGCAGACACTATTCCTACAGCAGCAGCAGCAGCAGCAGCCACGTTCCCAGGATGGCCTTCCTGCAGCATTTTCATGCATCAAGGTCCTGTTGGGCAGCTCTCCATTGCTGTTCCTCAGGTAAGGTTCAGGTACATAACAGGGGCAGTGGGATGACTGGGAGGTTTGCTCTCCTTTGGCAGAGCAGAGTCATAAGAACAGTCAGAATTTAAAAATCCTCTGCAAAGACAGAAGGAACTGGGGATATTTTTTTCTCATACAGGAAAAAAAATCACAAAAATCAACAGAAAGCACAACAAAATATAAAAAGCTGCTGCAAAGTCAAAAGGAATAATTTGTGCTCCAGATCCATGATGAATAGGACAAAAAATAGAACGGAATTTCTACTCTCTATCCTTCACTCCCTCTTGTTACTTCCTTTCCAACCATCAGGTCCATGTGATCTCACCTAGGATTTGAGTCTTGCTTGATTTACCATGAGGTGGAAGGGGGACAAATTTACCCTCTTAGTGCACAGTCAAAGCTGTCACTGTGATAGGAAGGGTGGGGAGCTGGAAAAGAAGTGAAATGTGTGCCGGCCCTCAGGCTACAAACTGAATGTTGCATTACTGAGCATCAGCTGGGCCTCCAGGGTGACTGGATCAGATGAAACATAAACAACAGTATCTAACGTGACAGATCAGAAATTAAAAACTAAAGCTGTCTGAGCAATTTACAGTGCTGGGTGGTTTTATCCTGGCTTTTTCTTTCAGACAAGAAAAGCTTTCCTTGCATGAAAATATTGTGATAGTCTGAGCACAGTCCTGGGCTTTCATGAACGTAACAGGTATTTTTCTACAGTATCCTTGGGGTCTATAGATGTTTTGGGCCTTTCTTTTTCTTTTTTGTTTTTTTTTTTTTCTTTATTTGAATTCAAGTTGTATTTATGCTTCATTTGAAGACAAGAAAATCAGATGCAATTTTTCATGGTTTGTGTACCTCATTATCTTACACATATTTTCTTGTAGCGTGGTCATCACACTTTTACTTGAGTCTCCTCAAATGGTGCATTGAGCAACTTGTGTGAGAGCTGTCTGTTTTGCCTCCTTTCATATATTTTTGAGAGATCTTTCTTGGCTATTTGGCTTCATATTTCAATGTCACACACAAATGGTTTCTGCTAGTAAATACACACTGCTGTAAGATCAGCACAGACAAGTCATGCTTGTGCCTGACTGACAGAGGGTAGGTGCTGGCAGTCCTATGGGCATTACTTCATAGCCTCTGGAACTTCAACAGAAGTCAGAACTCTGTCTGTCAAGATTGGTCTCACTTGAAGAAAGCTCCATCAGGAAAAGGTACTGGTCATTATCCTTTTCCTCAAACTTTAAGTGATCATTTATATTTATCAAACACTGCCTGTGGAAGACTACAAGAAAATAAAAAAGACTAAAACATTGATTTTTTTTCTTGTCAAACATATTAATTGGAAAAGATCACAGTACTGGGTGTGTAAATACTTCAAGGAACACAGAGACCTTGGAGTGCCCTACGAGTGCTATGTTTGTTATCCCAGTTATTTCTCAATTTATCCATTCCATTCTGAGATTAATCTTCAGGTTCAGAGAGCCAAATCCTGGCAGAGACACAAGATTATGTCTGTGTCTGCAGCAGCATGATGGCCTGCACAAAAGCAGCACATCAGTAGTAACCACTGGTGCAGGGGATCCCCTGCCCACTCTGTAAGCATGTGGGGATGGAGGCTGCACCCCAGCCAGCAGCCCAGCACCCACACAGCAGCTTTTCCAATTCCCACTCCCAGGGGGACATTGGAGAGGAAAAGCAACAGCAACTGAACTTTTGGGTAGGACAAGCTAAACAGATGAAGGGAAAAAAAAAATAGTGATGCAAAAGCAATGACTCATCACCTGTCACAGGCAGTGCCCTGCCAGTCTCCAAGCAATAGCCACCCAGGAAGCTGAAAACTCCCTTTCTTCTTCTACCAGCCCAGATTTTATTGCTGAGCATGAAGCTATAAGGTACAGAATATGATTTTGAACAGTTTGAGTCAGCTGTCCTGGCTGTGACCCCTCCCACCCTCTTGCTCACCTCCAGGTGCCTTTCTGCAAGGACAGAGTGAAAACAGCAAGCACTGACCTGGTGTCCACCAGCCATTCAGCAAAAACTGATGTGTGCTCAGCAGCAGTTAAGGCACAAATCCAAAAAGCACCATAGGGTCTGTTGTGCAAAAATGAGCTCCATCCAAGTCAGACCCAGGATGGGGACAGGGCACTGTGACTTTAGAGTAGCTCCTGCCTCACCTCAGTAGCTCCATGAGGATGCCTGTTATCATCTGGACCATCTTCTGAAGGTGATTTTTCTGGAGGATATCTTACATCTCAGTTGCATCTGAAAGACAGCTGGCTCATGCACCCTTGAACCAGTGCAAAATCTGCCCCAGAGCTTGGTAAAGCTTTCAGAAGAGCACAGCTCATCTGAGCTGCAGCACTACAGTGGAAATGATGGGGCTTGTTCCCAGCTGGCAGCCAGCCTTGTGCCACCTCCTGAGAGATGTGGCACTGCAGGGCTCAATTGGAATTCTTGTGGCCACAGTTCATCACCAGCCCTCATGCAAACGGGCATCTGAGCTGGGAAAGCAGACTGGTAATGAGAGTGTGAGATCAGCTTTTCTGCTCTCCCTCAGAAGTAGGAATTGCCAGCAACTGGCAGGTCTAACAACTGGAAACTGTGTCAAAAAAAACTTTACTGAAGAAAAAAATTATATTCTTTCAGAAGTCTAGGTGAGAGAAAATAACCCCAGGACGTGTTATGACCTAGAAAGGAAGGTTTTCTGTGGGTTTGCTTAATTTTGTGAGGGTTTTTTTTTTCATTATTTTTCATTTTGTTACTTATGTTTTTTATAAGTCAGGCAAATTGGGAGGTATTGCATGAACCCAGCTGCCTGTAAAAGAGGCTTTGCTGTGCTATTGATGCAGGGGCTTCTCAAGGGGTGGATGAGAGCATTTACATGTATTCTTCTGCAAAACTGAAGAGTATCCAGAGCACATCCAGGAACACAGCAAAATTTGCTTGCTCTGTCATATGCATCATTTTGTCAGGCTTTGAAATCAAAGAGCAAGAAGATGGTTATCCTTTCTGATACACTGCTTCAAAACATAAGGCCTCTTTGAGAGAGAGGCTTTGTTTTAATCTCCCTGGAGAGGTGTCTGTGGGGGACACAAAGCAGCTAGCCAAGCTCTATTGCTTATTGCAGCCACTTTCTGCTCTTCTGCAAGGGTCACCTGGCTGTGTGAGCAGGGCCAGAGGCTCAGCAGTCATCTCCAAGGTGGGCTCCCAAGGCAGGGCAGTGTGGCCAAGGGAAATCCTGCAAATGATGCATGTGCTGCACTGCACACAGTCATAGTGCCAGCAAGCTGCCAAGTGGTTTGTTTTGGTTTGTTTTGTTTTGTTTTTTCCTGTGGGTACATATGAAGAGACCTGTCTGTTACAATATAGATTCTTTATGAGAAATAATTAGGCACAGAAAGGGCCCAAGGGGAGCCAGGGAGAGATAATCTCACTCAGGATGTCCTAGTGCAATTAGGATTTTTCAGAGACGGTGTATATGCTAATGAGCATCTTCTATGTTATCACTTCGTTACTGCTGCCTTAAAACAGAAAAAATAATTTCTTCATGCTTCTTACATCTGGAGTGGAACATGAAAAAAAACCAAAAAAAAACCAGAACCCAAAACCAAAACCAAACAAACAAAAAACCCAACCAAACCCAAAAACAACAGACAAAAAACAAAACAAAAAAAAACCCAAACAAGTAGTGTGATCATTTTGTTGGGCAAGGTTAACCCTTTCTTAATCCCACTATTATTGAGGTGTCTTGATCAGTTTAGTAATCTCACAAGTCTTCCAGAAAATGGCAAGGACTATACCAAAGGTACACCACATCTCTTCCTATTACACCAGAGGGACAGACCTAATCACAGCAAAAGGTACTTTTTACCTCATTAGAACATGAAAGTCTCATAGAAAGAGACGTGATCTGATGCAAACAGCCAGCCTGGATACCTGTAAAGAATTTCTCATTGCTACAGCACACTCAGCTAGCTAGAGAATATCAGGAGAAAAAAAAACAGCATTATGTGCAAAAACAAGTATGCCTCTAATGAGGTCATTTCTTTTTACCTTATATCCATAAACAAAGAAAGAAAAGCATAAATAGAATATTGTTATATATTAACTGCTTCTGAAACAGAATTATCTTTTAGGTATCCTTAAAACAGTTCTGAAATGTCCCCTAGCATTTTCACAGTGACATAAGGCACTTGGGACTGCATGGCAAGCTGATTCCCACAGATTAAAAGGCTGCTGTTGTCACTCTCTGGCAGCTCACATTTAGACTGCAAGCTCTTCTGTGCAGCGACCTTCATGATGTTTTGTGTCTACATAGACCAGCCACCATCATTCTGTTCTGTTTCTCAAATATGTAATTGAAAAGGAAGCATGAATCTAATGAATGTCACTTTCTCCTAAACAGAGTAAGAAAAGAAAAAAAATGACAAAGGAAAAGAAAAAAACAGCTACAAATGTGTTTACAGAAAGCATGAAACACTTAACATCATAAGGGAAGGAAAAAACCCTTTATGATTAGCTCACACAAATCCTGCACTCACACTGCTGATCATGTTGGTAGAGATGCCACCTTTCAGGCTGAAAAGGCAATAAAATACAAAGAGAGTTATTAAGGATGTCAAAAGAGTGTTTACAGCTACCAGCCACATACTCTCATCTGCACAAAAGCAAGGCTAGCAGCTCAGTTTTGATGAAACCAACAGTGATAGGAAAATATCTTCCACTGCTCAGAGAAGGCAAGAGAACAGGAGAGAGAGAGTTTAAAATGCAGCCTCAAAAACCTTTTTCAACTGATACAGGTAATGAAGATTTCATAGGACAACACCTCAGAAAGGCTGGGGTTAAAATGTACCTGCCCTGTCCATCCCCTCAAGCAGAATGCATTGCAACAAACACAAGGACTGCATTAACTGCAGTGCTGCATTTCTATAGCCTTATATGTATAAGGATTTATTTATATATCCTCATATACATATATATATATCCTTTCTATCTATAAACAGCAACCTGGCTGTTTTCCTGGTTGAAAACAGTGGTGTGTGTACTTCCCAGTACTGTCAGCATACAAAATACTGTAGTGATGTTTTGCAGCCCAGCTACCATTATGTCCAGGGCATTTCCTAGGGGTTATTTCTGTGTTTCTAAGGCTGAAGGGAAGAGCCAGTAGTGGAGGATGTCTGGTTGTTTATGCTAATTAGAGGCTTGAATCACTCTTTGCAAAATACCCCTTTCCCAACCTTTCTATCCCTCTCCTGCTTCTGCTCTTCATGCAGCAAGGATAAGGGGAAGGAAACATCCTGACACACATCCAGCCAAATAATGTCATTAATCATATTAACCTTCAAAGTCAAACTGAACTGTTTTTATTCCCCCCTCAGCTTTTTCCCAGATTGTACCATTTCCTTTGAGGTCTGGGTCAGCACAGCTCTCTACATCAGCTCTTTCTAAAGTGCACAATCCTCCCCAGCTCCCAAGACATTGAGGCAATTCCCTTAGAAACCTGGAGAAGGGAGGAGAGCAAATGTCCTTAGGGGGAAGGAAGGATCCTTTTTTCCCTGGGTGTCCTGATACTGTGGAAAATTCTTCTGCACCAGAAAGATAACTCTTCCTTTCACCATCAAAAAAATCCCATTCATCTGAGAGGGGAGCAGGGCTGCCAACCCCCTCAGCACCACCTGTGTGTGTTCCCAGTCAAGCAGTCTGGGCTGGGAAAATGTGGCACTTTTATGAGTGGGTGCTGTGGCTGCCATCAGCTGTAATTGTGAAAAGTGGTGTATTCACTGCTTGTGTCTTGTGGCCAGGAAATGAATCACCTTTGTGTTTCATAACTCTAGTCTGCCAGACTTCATTTTTAAGATGTACCTAGTCAAGTAACCAAAAATTATACAAATCTCCCATTTTGGCTGCAGGCACCTGCAGAGCTGCTTACAGATGTGTGTCTCCTGTTCTGTGTCATCACCCCTTGGGAGTCCCTCCTAACTCCTGCCACCAGCTCTTCCAGGGGATGGGGATAGCCTTCCCTTGCTCCTTCCTTGTCACTCTCTCCTTCCTCCTTGCTTTCTTGTGCAGCAAAGTGCTCCTCAGCCTCATTTTTCCTTCTGCAGTCATCCTCTCTCTCCATTTCACCCACTGAGGTTTCCCTTATCATTTCCCTCATGAGAGAGCCCTGAGTTAGGTGAGGGGGACAGAAAACCTTGAGATTCCTGTGTGGAGCTCCCTCTCTCCCACTGTACCTTTGCATTTCATCTGAGCTTCCCTAGCCATACCTCTAGATCCTACCTTCTGCTGGGCAATGCTTCATACAGAAATACTTCCATGAAATCTTTCTCATGAATAACAGATCCCTTTAAATTATTTATATAGGCATTCCCATTCTCCTGTTTGGGTCAAGATGTCAAACTAAGCAGAGCATTGACTTGGTGTCTCAGTGTGTCTTTTATACTGCTTCTGGTTGGTTTTGGTTTCCTCACCATTTCTAGCCTTCACAGTAAGCATGGTTATGTTTGGTACTCAAATACTACTGACAAAGCACAACATAGTTGCTTTTGTTAGTTGCCATTTTCTCTGCTTTATTTTTATCTCTAGAGAATATCACAACAGTTTGATAACCTCCCAGTGATTATCTAGGTAAGAACTTGAGTTGATAATTAGGTGTTATTTACAGATTATAAATACCCCTTATAGAATTTTGACTCAAGTAGGTAAAGACACCAAATACATATAGAATTAAATTCAAGCAATCTTGGTTTACTAGCGGGGTAAATAATAACTAGAGGTTTATCAGAGATCAGATGCTACCTGCTGAGCTGGCAGCAAAATGAAAGCAATTGCAATTCTCATGCTTTTAGGAGCATTGGCTTTCTCTCAAGTCTTCTTTCTTGAGACTTACATGTTTGACTTCTGAATCTCCACTTCACATTTCCTGCAGATATGTGAAGGATATATGTCAAAACATATATCCTTCATAGAGCAGTCCTTTCCAAGGATGCTGGAAATACAAGGATGCTTACAGTGTGGTCCAAGGTTTATGCCAACAGCATTGAAGAACAATTATTTAATCATATGATTATTTTTCTTTTCAATTTATATTTCAGGTCTTTGAAATAAGCAAGTAGATTCACCATCAGAATTTCCTAGTATGAATTATTATGAAAGATGATTATAGTTTGAAGGAAGGAACTATTTTTCTGTTTTCTGAGATCTGAAATAAATGGCAAAAAAAAAAGCAAAACAAAACAAAAAGCATAAAGCATCCAGGACAATTTGTTTCCATTCATGTCAAAATAACAGCAATATTTGACAATAGATAAATTACTGCAAACCTTTTTTTCCACTTTGTCATGGAAGGAGGAAGCCTGAGTAACTTCCCCAGTTCAATTTTACCTAATGTATCATCCTGCTAAAATAGTATAGAGACATTATTATTTTTAATGGTCCTATTTTTTTCCCCCAAAATTTCCTTAACTGGAAAATGTTTATACTTTTTTTTTATGTGTTTAGGAAAATAATGTTCCTGTTCTATGTGTTTTTTTAAATTCACTAAGTTCATGCCCTTTTCCAGAGCAAATACACAGAAAGCTTTCATAATATAAATACAGATACAGTAAGAATACTGAGATGGGGTTTGGGAGACAGCTTTTCAATGAAGTATCAAACTGTTACCCTAGCAACCTTCCATCAGAAGCCTGGGTTTTTTAATATTCCCAAAGATGTATGTATGATTTTGGGAGGGGATATAGAAAATAAACAAAGAGTCAGAAAACAGAAAGAACTTCAAGTAATTTTTCATATCATGTTATTGATACTGTCAGTATCTCATCCCTTTTTATCCCAAGCAGAGCAGTTTGCCTGCCATGTGGCTCCCTCCTCACCTGAAGGAGGAAAAGTCATGGCCATGGATGTGCCTGACTGTGCTCCACCATCAACTCATTGAATACTCCCATTCTGCCAGGGTCACTCAGAGATACAAAAGGCCCCAGTGACTTCAAGTTGCACTTGCAAAATGAAAAATACACCAAACACACTTGGGACAGCTCAGATCCTCTACTGGAAGTTAACGATTACGATTGGTAATAACTCCTACATTTATTTGTGCAGAAGTCTTTTTATTATGATTTTCAATCACTTGTAATCTGGCAGGTCATTATTGCTGAGGCTGTATTCTCGTGCTTAAATTGTCTGAAAAGGGTTTATTGATAATTGTGTGAACTCTCTTAACATTTCCGTGATGATTTTCTTGCTTGGAAAAATCCGAGACTCAGAAGTTCCTTCAAGAATAAAGGTGCCTCAAATGATGGTTTTTCTCGAGGACCTAAGAGTGATGGATTTGCATGGTACACTAAACTAAAATGCATTGACTTACTGCTAAGTCTAGATCTTTGACAAATGCTGGATGCTGTTCAATGTGAAGCATTTATGTTGAATCAGATTCTTTGCTTTTGATGCACCCCTAAGTTGGGCAATGTGTCACAGACACTGAAAAAGTGCACCCAGCAAAAATAATTGTGTAGAAGTTCCTGGGTTTGGGAGAAAAGGGACCAGTCTCATTACCACAAATTTAGAATTATACTTTAAAACAGCTCAGAACTCTCCCTATTTAGGGCCTTATAACATTGTCCTAGGAAGCACTCAGACTTTGTATGTCTCTGTTGTCAGGAAGACCTGTCTGGAGAGCTGACTGCAACGTGCAAGGGGCCAGCATGGCAGCCCAAACCTGCCCAAAGCTCCCTGCAGCCAGTCCTGTCCTTTTCCACTCAGACTGCCTGCCCATTGTTTAAGCCTTCATCCCTGATCTCCTCTCATTAGGTGCATGTGCATCACATCAGTCCTTCTTAGCCCTTTATTCTGTCTTTTAGGCTTCACCTTATGCTCACACCTACACAGTTTCCTTGCAGTGTCCCCTGCATGTTTGCCAGACACTGACAGGAGGTGTTTTCCTCACTATCCCCCTTGTATCCCTCAGTTAAATTACCTGAACAATCTCTCAGTCAAGCAGCAGGGGATAACAAACTCCAAATGACCCATGCAGTGTTTGCTGCCACGCTTATGCACATTGCTGGAGAAGTGAGGGTTGAAAAGGGAGAGCTGAATCAGGTGCAAAAGACACAACAGTGGCATAGAAATTTTGCAAGCAGATTTTGGTGCAGAAGAAAGTGCAATAAGAATGTCAGGCAATGCCCCTAATTATCTTCCTAGATTAATTATGATGGAAATTTCAATCTATGAAACTTTGAAAAACAAAATCAAAAACAAAAACAAAAAACAAAAACAAAAGCAAAACCAAAAACAAAACAAGCAAAACCAAAAAACCACAGTAGCAAACTAAGTATTCTGAAGCTAAGCTATTTACATTACATAAAGTCCATAAGAGATAGCATGCATGAGATGTGTTGGAAATTATGTGGTACCTATACTGTAATTTAAAAGCCAATAATAAGGTTTAACTAAAGAATAATTCTTTAAAAGCTAGAGAAATGCCTTGAATTCCTGTTTCAGCACCACTAACATAACACCACTGTGTGCATTTGGTGAGTCATCTCTGCAAGCAGGAACAGCCTCTGAGTGGAAATGCAGAGAAATCAGAGTGCTCAATCCAGCATACTGAAAAAAGAACTGTTACTAGAGAGCACTAAATAACCAAATAAAAACTAATCTTGTTATATAACTATTGCAGGATCATGTACTTTCATTTCCATAACAAAAGAAAAAACAACCAAAACCAGGAGGAGGCTAAATGTATTTGTAAAACAGAACCTGACAGATGTCCCTGAAATTATTTGAACAGTCAGGTGACAACTGCAGCAACCCGTATGCAGAGAGAAAAAAAATGTTGGTATTAATATTAGCACTTGCTATTCTCCCTGATTACAAAATACATGGAAATGTAAAAATTCTCCCAACCTACTGACTCTGTGCATTTTTAAACATCCACCTTGATGAACCAAACAGATCAAAACTGAAGGTTAGAAGCTGAAGTTAGAGATTTAGAACCACTGTCTACATGAAACAAACAAACAAACCAAATTTGCCTTATTGGGTGCTTATAATGTTCCAAATTTAGATTATTTGTATACACAGCCTTCATAAAAGCACATTTGCAATACGGATAAATCACTTATAAGGCAACCACCAGCTGAACCTACCTTCTCCACAGGAGTATCTCCAATGATGCTCTTGAAATGAAAGGCAGATTCACTGCACATCCTTATCCTTTGCCTGCTGGGAAACCTTTGGGCCTGCTCTGTGAGAATGTTTAATTACATTTGCAAAAACCCTGTCTTGGCTTGTGTGGGCTTGCACAAGGCTCCACCTTGGAAAGCATGACCAGTCCTGGCCACATCTGCAGCAATACTGCACGAACAACACTCAGCTGCCTAAAGGGGTCTTGTCTGCCTCATTTTCACAGATTATTCTGAATCTGTCCACCTTCCATTTGCAACATCTGTATCTTTTTATTATACACTGTTGGGTGAAGGATTATCAAAATGTCATTCCCCATGCAACCACAGATCACCTTAACTGAACAGCAAAGGAACAGAAATCTCTCACCCAAGATTTTGTTTGAATTCCTGACATAGGTCAAGAGTCCATTCCCTCCGGTCTTCAAGGCTGGACAACCAGGCATTTTTTAAGTAGCTGCTGTGACTAATGATTGTGTTGCACCCTAAATTCTTCATTTAAATGTGTTTGGTGTCATGTCAAATGATTTTTGGAAGTCAGTATATTATATTTATGTTTACACAACAAGTCACATCCTCGAGAATATACCAAATTAGTTAACGCTGGTTTGATTGTCATTATAAATTGTTTTGTTTATCCCCATTATTTAAGAGCCATTTATACTGGCCACGGCATTATTTTGTTTGATATAACTGAAGAATTTACATCTGCCTTAGCATAATATTTATTCTATGAAATTCAGACATAACAATTGCTGGATTTCTTTCAAAGGCATTTTAAAATTAATATTTATGACTAAGAAGGTCCCCTACACAGCTCCCCCAATATTTTAGGCAGAAAGCCTAGCTACCTAATTAAAGAATTAGTGAGCAACAAGGATTTAGGAAACCAAATTAATTAAGACAATAAGCAGGTTTTGATGGATAAACTTGGTTTTTTTAGAGATGCATTTTCAGGAAAAAACTCCCACTTCCTCCTAAATTATTTATGTTGGTACATCATCATATCATTTTATGAGAAAATCCAGGGGAAAGGAAAAGCAGAAAAAATACATGAAAGATTTTTCCCCTGAGATATTTCCATAATTATTTTATGGCAAAAAGCTGTATGGGAGTGAGGTGATGTGCTTTGGAGCTGCTCTTTGAAGCTTTCAGCAGCAAGTGCCTTCCTCCCCAGCATGTGTTTTAAATGCTTTGCTGGATTACAGTCCACCTGCACAGAACTGCTCTGACCTTTTTACCCTTCCAATATTTTAAACATTTGACCTGCTTTCCTTCCTGCAGTTTTGCTTCCGAGAACACTCTTGAAATAATTATGTAAATGTCATCTTAATGCATTTTCAGTGCCACGTGCATTTTTAGGCCCCTTCTGATGTTATCTTTGCACAATGCCAGAAAAACGTGAACCAGATGTGCTGAACACAAAATACAACAGCAGGGATTTCCCTCAGCAATCGTGATGTTCAGGTTCTTAAAGCTTGCCATGAAGCAATAAGGCTGTTTTTAATGCAAGAATGCAACACAAGTAATAGAGTTTGAAATGTATTAAAGATGTATCTTCATATTTACTGTGCTGAGTAATACTGGGCTACAGGAAAACTCTTCAACAATAAAATAAAATCAAACACAAAATTTCCTTGTCGCCCTAAAATTTGCCAGTTCCATTATGGATTTGTTTAATATTCATGGGTAGTTGATTTTCTGCATTCATTTATTATATAAGTACAGTATAAAGGTGACTAGCACAAGCTGAGCTGCAGACTGTTGGCATCCCACATAATTGCATATTGACACTCATTAGTCAGTGACTCTTGAAATTGTGCTAACAGACTAAACACTAGTTCTATATTTGATTGCTGAAGACCTTTGGCTTAGACCTCCTGGGTGAAAGCACAACCAAGTCTTTCAGTCAAAGTGTCTCTTGCTTGTGACAAATTGTTTATGTGTGTTGGACTCTTTCCTGAACAGCATCATCTCTTCACAATCCCACTCCATACTCAAAAGTGAGAACAGGGCTGGCTCCATTCTATTACTCTTCAGCAAAGAAGCTTGTTCCTATCAATCTTCTTTATTATTTGACTTGCTTAATATACTGATCAGTGCTGAGGAGCCAGACTGGAGCTGAGGCCCTTAACCTATCCTGAAGCTCCCAGAGTGAAGCAGGGCTCTGCAGACAGTCCTTTGCCAGGTGCCCAAGTCTTTTGCCCAGTAACTCTAATGGCAAGTGAACTGCCCCTTCTCTTCCTCTGTATCAAACCCACAAATGCAGTAAGATTATGAATGACAGCTGCAAAATGACTACAGCTCCTATTAAAGTCACATTGTATGGAATATGCCCTGTGATTTGATCCAGTGAGTTACAAAGTCAGGCAGTGCTGGTGGCACCTGTGCTTCCATGTAGGTCTCCTCAGTCACTCATCATTTGTAAAGAGGTCTTTATCATGACTGCCTTGCAAACTTTAGGGGTTTTTAGAAATGGCATGAATACTGTGACTACAAAGAGGACAAAAAGGTGTAAAAATCTGTAAGGGATTGCCAGAAAAAGTCAGTTTAACTCAGTGCATTAAACTCTTAAAGGTATAATATTAAAGCATTCTTTTATGGACTTCTGCAGAGACATTGAGAGCTTCTGCTTAGTGGCTTCAGTCTACATTTTTCTCCTTTCACTTTTTAATTATGTTTATACTGGGCCTGAGCCTTGCCCCATAAAACCTGCCACAGGCTTGGATGGTTATTCTATCTTTTGATGAAATGTTGGGGTTGGCCACGAGCTCCCACGCATCTGCCATTTGACCTCGGTGAATTATAGCTGGATTAGGCATGCCATGTTTTATTTGCTTAATGGTAGCTGCCTTAGAGAAATCTGCACTCTAGTGCACAGATTCTTTCCTTGTTCATGACTCAAACTCTGCTGAAACTTCTCAGGATTGCTTTTAGCACCAAGACTAAACTTTAAACAAAACTAGTTAAAAGACCCTGTGATGGACAAGTCAGTCTGTAGTAGAGTATCCTCACACCACAGTTTTCATATCTTTAATAGGATGAAATTTTCTAAGGCTGAAAGAACAATTTTAGCACATCTGAGAAATCTGCCATAACCATATGGATTTGTAACATATACATTTCTTATCTTATCTTAGTTCTGGTTAAATGACTATAATAGAACCTAAACATATTTCTGAATTGGTGTTGGACATGTCTGATTTAGACTAAGGTAATGTTTACTGGCAATCTTTCTTTATGACAGAAAGAGAAAAATCATTGCTGTGAACTATGAGTCAGTGACTAAAGAATGCTGAGTTTTGAAAGGGATTTGACATGGCTCTGAGAGACTGGCAAAATTTAGATAGAGGATGCAGGGGTATAGTCTTGCAGTACGAATGAAAAGGGAAGAGAAACATGGAAATATGTCAGATTCTGATTCTCTGAAATTGAATTCCCACTGAATTAAATAGGACCAGAATTTCATCCTACCTATTAATGAGTATGCTTCTTTTTTTTTTTATGGGGGGGTGGGGGTCAGGGGTGGGAAGTGCATTAATTCTACAAGCCAAACTTACAGTAGTTGGGCAAATCAAAAGTCAGAATCCTATGCAACCTCAGTACTGTTTTTTTATGCAAACACCTTCTGATACAGTCCCTGTTAACGCTGCTACACAATATTATTGCCATGGTATCCCTATCTGGTTCAAACTGAAGAGATTTACAGGTACAGATTATAGAAATAACTACAAGGTTTAAAAAAATATTTGTAGTAGAAACAGGTAGTAGAAACAGGCTCAGAATCTAATTATAAGGACTGTTGGATAATATATTTTGTGACTTCAAGTCACAAAAATGTTTTTCAGTTATCTTCACAAAACACCTCTCACACCAAATCCACATTCCTACAAGCCTGGCTTGATTTCAAGCCTCAAGGCAGCATTTTTAGCTCCTCTCTTCTGTTCCTTTTCTCCGAGCCCTGACTTCACAGATAAATAACCTTAGAAGGGAACCTGAAGTAGAAGGTGAAAGTAGGCAAAGAGGAGGCTGTGGGACACAGAGAAGAGCTTGGTCTATGGTCTATGCAGAAAGGAAATTAAGCACTTCTTAAGCTGGTCTGGCTCTCCAAGCTCTTTCCTCTTGCCAGCACTGGGACATCACCTGTGGCAGCCTCCACAGCCCCCACCTTGTGCTGCAAAACAACCTCAACAATCTTGTGTTCTGCTGGACCACTTGGGCTGGCAATAGCTTTTGCCTTGTAAGCAAACAAGCTGTGTTTTCCTTATTTCAAGTTTTCCTTCTTCGCTTTGAAATAAATAGCATTTTTATTTTGAATACGAGTGAAACTTAACATAGAAAAAAAATGTACTTAAAGATGAAGAGAGATACCCACCACTCTATTAACTTTTTTTGCCCTTTCCCTGCAGAAGTTGTTTCTGTCAATTTATTTTCATTTCAGCTGAGCAAAATGGGAAGGGAAAAGCAGGTTGACACAGATGGTTGTCAGCCAAGTGATGACTGCAGCTGAGAATGACTGTACAAAAATATACAGCTTGCTAAACTGTGTATTGTTTGCCTTCTATGTGTGTCAAATGTCAAAAGAAATAAAAATTGGAGGTTATATTTAGAACTCTTTTTTTAAGACTGTTAAATTATTGTTGTAAAATGGAAGGGTGGTCATCTGTAAAGGAATATAATTGAAGAAAACAGAAAATCGAATTAATCCTGCATCCAGAACATCTGAAAACAGAACACATTTGCCTCTTAAATGCAAAGGTAACCCTTTAAATGAATGGTCTGGTTTGAGATTTATTTGGGTCTTTTACAAGTGCTGAGAGCCCCGAGTCCTATTGAGGTCACCCAGAGAGAAGTATTTGAAAGTCAGATGAAGTTAAAGGTCTGGATGAAGATTTTTGAACCCCACTTTTAGACTTGTGTTTGTAAAGGATCACTTGGATGACACAACTGACCACACTGTACTTTAATAGACCAAACAAACTCAGCGAGGAGAAATATTTAAAATAAGCTTAAACAGTCTTCCTAGAGTTTGTCAGAGTGCTGCCAGCTTCAGGGTGGGGGCAGACTTTGTCCACACAGCAAAGCTGCAGGTTCTAAAAACAATCAATCTTATTTTAACTTGGATCTCTCTTGAACCAAGGCTAAGCCTAATGTAGGCACACTCAAATCGATTGCAATGCTGCCTGTGTCGTTAGCTAATTTAAGGGTACATGCATTAGCAGATTGCATCAGTTCACCTAGACTGATCTTTTAATTGCCTTGTCTAAAGTTGGGTCTTTTCTAGGGAGCCAAGGCTCTCATTTGGAAGAGAGGGCTGCCAAAGCCACTTACCCTTCTCCTCTACCTGTCAGCTCTGCAGAGTACTAACCAAATCAGTCAGTAAATATCTACGTTATCAGTACAATCACTGATCAACTAGCACTAATCAACATGCCAAGTAATACTCATAAAGCTGTGTAAGAGTATTTTCAAGAGTATTTTCTCCTGAAAATACTTGAGTTATACACATCACTTCTACAATTCTACTGAGATTAGTTAAATTTTACCAGGCATAACTTTGGACCATAACAGACATAAATATTGTTAGCATATGTTTTGTAGTCAGAACTTACTTAGGTAACTAAGTCAGTGATGACTTTTGAATATTTGAATTTTTTTCTGTTCTTGAACTGCTGCCTCTGTGAGCTCCAAAGACTGACAACCAAGCATAAACTAATTTTAAATTGTGTGTCCTTTCCCTACCAGCTTTCAGAGCAATGTAATCTCACCTTCATTCTAGTGGGGTAAAAATCAGGTACAGAGAATAAGTGTGAGATAATGAATTCCTCTTACTTTCCTTGATCATTAATAAATGAGGTTATTTACCTCATTGACTCCTGGAATTAGTTGTGACACAACACCTTTATATAATCAGTTTGTTCTGAAAACCTGATAATAGGAACCCATCTGCTTACAGACATAAAGGAGAATTCATTATATGCCCAGTAATTACTCTCAATGCAACATAAAGAGATTGCATGCACAGCTTCTTAGAGTTAAACATGCTGTCACAAAGAACACCTTGATGTGTAAGAAAAAGAGGAGTTCAAAAATGTGATAGCTAATAACAACATTGAGGGATTTTAATAGGAAAAACTTGTATTGTGCCTTATTGTCCTTGTCCCTAACTGCAGTGAAACCAAAATCTTTGTGCAGGATTTCAAAAAAGCTGTTCCTGAGTGCCTCCACTGTAGACAACTCCTTTCTCTATCTACCTATACTATGACAGACAATGACTTGTATAAAATGTACATTTCCCTATAAAAGAAGAAAGGACAAAATGTCATATTTGATGCCTAATTGTTGTGGCTGTCCCCAAAGCTGGCAAAGCCTCCAAGTGCTGCATCAGGATTTTGTATTTGATTGAACATCAAATGCTAAGGCCACATGAGGAATACTATTGTCAGGCTCCCAAGCAAGCATTTTCTGTTTCTTTTCTAGGAGAACAAGACCAAAGCCTTGAAGGATGAAGTGAAATGAGTTGGGTTAAGTGGTGAGAAGCAGGTGACTGAAACTTAATCTGTAAGGAGATGGAAAAGGAGAAAATACCAATCCTTTGATCTTACTGGCATACTATCCAGATGGTCCTAGCTAATTATATTCCCCCTTGTGGCTTTAGTTACCAAACATGTACAAATATTTATAGTGGACAAAAGTACATCTCTGTTTAAATGTCACTTTTTAATCGTGTTTTATCCATGGAATAGTGAAAGTCCAGCATTTTTCTGATCATATTTTCACTTTATGAGCTGAAGTCCTCCCGTTTCTTTTCCCACTTCCATTCCATTTCTTTATATCTTTCATTCTAATGAAACATGGCATGCCAAGAGACGGTTATTCTTGGAAATCATGAGGGGTTTTAAACTGCCTAAATATTCCTTTCAGCCAGGAATAAAGTTGCAAAGACAATTAGCATGCTTGAGGTTAAAAATACAGTTAAGTGGTTTGTCAGATCAGGCTTTAAATACAATCTTATGCCAATAAATTTGAGATACTCTTCTTTGACTTGGCTCTCTGCATCTAAGACTTTCATGCTCAGTGAAAACAAAGCTATTCTGAATACAGTGCTGCAAGGATTTGCTGGGGAATTCTGTACCAGCTAGATTTTCTGAAAGATGATACCTCCTAAACATTATTAAATATCACTGTCCCAGAGGATTTACCTCTTAAGGACATGTTGAATATAACTAGTCAGCCTTGACAGAACTATCAGCCTAATGATATTTTCCCTTCTCTTTTAATCATACAATAAAAGCTCTCACACTTGATGCAATTAAATATCCAATGACACTTTAAAAACATTACTGTTAATGATAGAATCTTGACAAAACTACAAGTATAATCCTGTCTCCACTGAGATCAATGGCAAAGCTTCCACTGTCTTCCTCGAGGCCAGGATTTTGCTCATATCTCAGGTCATTACATTCTGCCTATATAAATTCCTCTTACATTTACAATTTTTATTGTCAAAGGGATGATCAAACCCACACTAGGGCTGGTAGAAAGCCAATGCCTGTGTAAATTTGCCATGAGCAAATACATTACTGTTCCCCAGTCTTTCTCTAAGGACTGCATACTTTCCACACAGCCTTTCTTGTTCATCACCAGGTCTAGGAGAAGCACACTGACAAATTTCCCTTGAAATTGAGAGGGAAAAAGCATTCCCAGGACAGTTCATCTGTGACAGGGGTGAGATGGAGGAAGAAACAGCTGGGAGAAAGCTTTACTGTCACAGTTTGAGCTTCCACTGGATTTACCTCCATACCCTAGCAGGTCTCCTAGGACAGGTGGCCACCCTGGTCACAGGGACCCCAGGGACTGTAGGAGTAGTAAGACACTGGAACAGAGAAGCAGTGGGTGTCCCATCATTAGAAGTCTTAAGGTCAGCCTGGATGATGCTTTGAGAAACCTGATCTGGTGAACTTGAGGTCCCCTCCAACCTAAATCATTCTGTGCTCCTGTGCATCTATGATTTCTCAAAGGTTCCCAAAATCCAGCAGCTCCCTTCTGTGCTGATTCTGTGTGCTGCTCCCATCCCTATCCCAATCAGATCACTTCTGCCCTTGCTGCCTCCTTCACCTGGTCCACAATTCATCCCTGAATTTTCCTTCCCTGGAGGAAAAGTGCGTGCAGAAGAGGCACAGATGCCATTGTGCTTTGGAAGAGGAGATGTGTTACAGGCAGCTTGAAAGTGTGGATCTAGCCTGTGCTGGAGGGGCTGCCTTACCCTGGAGTTTACAAGATTCCTGGATGCTTCCTGAAGTTCAGTTCAATTTTTTGCTTAGCATTAAATGTGGTATAAGTGATTATTTATAGCTAGTAACACTGAATTCAGTAATGCTTTCAAATCCTTTAAAGAAATTCAGAAAGATGTGGTTGAAAACAAATTTCTACATTAATTGCTGCATTTTAATGTTGTTTGTTTTAAAATAAGCCTGTGAGTTTGTACACTCTCTTTTGGTGTAATATGTTCTGCAATTAAATACAATTGAAGAAAGATTATTAATAGATGAATGAGTTTCTACTATTAGCTGATATCAACTGTCTAGTCTGTTAATCAGAAAGAATGATAGATGGTCACACGGGGGTGTTGCAGATATTGGATATGCAAGCTGTACTGCCATCTACTATGACTGAGTTTTATCTTACATATTTCAGCATAAAAATTAGCCTTGGTAGTTTCCCTGTGTCAGATAAAAACCTTGAGGTATCACCTCTCTCCCCAGGAGGGCTTTTTTGCTTCTCTGTCACAGACATTAAATAGGGTCCATCCAAACATTGTTTTACAATACTGCAGTCTGAACCACAGTAGTTGACAAAATCCAATAGATTGGCAACTGTCCTGCTAAAATAAAAATAGAAACCAAGCCAGTACCTAGCAGCTAGATTTGGCCATGTGGATGTTTGTTTGAAGGATGTCATAAGTATTAGAGACTTCACTCTCATTAAACCTCTGGTGCAATCTTTCTTCCTCTGTGATGGGTGTCACTATGAATGAAAGAAGAGGAGAAGGACATCAAAGCTGGAAATCATTCTGAGTATTTATTACTTGTATGATATTTCCAACTCAGAGAAAATTTCTAGTTCTAAAAAATGCTAACGATTCAGTAGAAGGAAAAATCCTTGGAGGATATTTGCCATTCACTGTCTGGGGAATTTAATCCCACAATTTAGCTAGAAAGAATCAATTATCTAAATCCACCTATGCCATTCTGAATATTTACCTCCTGAAGTTGGCTGACAGAGATTAAACAAAACCATGCGCAGCTTTTGTCTTTAAAAAGAAATAAAGAGGTTTCCAAAACCCAAAGGGCAAAATCCAGGCATATTTTAATCATTTAGGAGCAGAGCCAGGTTCATACCAATATGACTGTGAGTTCCCTGTGTTCTCTTTCAAAGCCTTTCCTGCCAATTTATGAACTAAAAAACAAATCTCAACATAATTTTAGGAAATTAATTTGAGAATAGCATAGCAGTTATGTTTGCAAGAATTTATTCATCTAATTATTCAGGTCAAAAACATGTATATCTGCTGTTTTGAAGAAATATGATTGCAGACTACAGTCTGTCTCCCAGAGGCAATAAAGGAAAGCCTTTCTTATATCTGGGTTGGATGAGTTTCTAGCCTTTTCAATAAACAAATCAGATCCACTGGGAATACAGATCAGTGGATATGGTGTTTCATTCTAAGCTCATAAATCCTTGACAGATAATCACAAGAAAGATGGCATTTCAAACCCAAAGTGTCTGCAAATGAAGAAACTGCCCTGTGAGGACTTTTTCCAATTCCTCCCAACAGAGCTTACATTTGGAGAATAAACAGTCTTTCAGCTTGTAAGATGTCATGAGGTCTCCCTTCACAGCTCTGCCAGCCCCTTTGTGTGTTCAATTTTAGTGTCTCAAGCAATTTTCCCCATTCAGCACCAGACCCATCAAATACTTTTAGGTAAGATGATTGTTATCTTCAGCTGTGACAGGAGGCTACAATGTCATCACAGAATTAGATTTTATTTTGTCTCATGTCATTGCATAACCTGACGCGTCAACATGAATTCGTTCAACCTAGTTTATCCTTCACTGGTTTGGAATGCATATTAGCAGGAAGTCAATATATATTTTCCTATTATTGTTTTTAAACTCCTCAGTTCTGTGGTTCTCCTTCTGCCAGTTTGGAAATATACAGCCCCTTTTAAATTTTTGATCATTTTCTAAAACCTTTTTTGATTCTTGTTAAAGAAATCTGGAATTTTGGGCCTTTGGCCCTTAAAATTTCATCAGATATTGGTATTGAAACAGTAATTATCTTTTCATTCCATGGAAAATATCTCATGTGCAGCTGTACTGCTGCTATCACCATGTATGAGGATCAATCTGAGAAAATCACCCTAACATTTTACTTCGTAGTAATGCAGTTATCAAAGAAGGCAACTTTACATAAGTCCTTACAAGTCTCTGTAATCCTTCAAAAACTATTTCCAAATGTATCCACCAGACAAAAATACAAAATAAAACACTTCAAGCCTGATACTGCCCTGACTATACACATGCACCTCTCCCTTACACTCAAGAGTTAGGTCCACTTGCATTGGATTTTCTGTCATATTTTTTCCCCACCTAAAAAAAAAGAGATTATTGATGACAGAACTGCCATCACCAGGACACAAGGTTTAATTTTCAAAGGGAACAATACTTTTTTCATCTCTATATAGACAAACACATGAAGAGTTTTTTCAGGTACATGTTCTGTGGTCAGTAGCACTGTAGGAAGGTAATTTTGCTATTATTCAATTTATAAACCTACCTGTTGATTTTATGAAGTTAAATAAGGGATAATTTTAAACACTAAGCAATTTCAAGCTAACCCTGCAAAATATCCAGAGTTTACAGAACTGTATCATATACCATCAGCAGTTTTGGTAGGAGTTTTGCTTTTTGGGGGGATGAAGGGAAGGACAGAAAGGTCAAAGACTAAATCCCAGGGTTGCAGAGGGAGGTCAGTGGGGTCAGAAGGATTTGCTGCTTTCACAAAGGACACTACAATTAGTAATCTGCTGTCATGCTGCATGTACTGCTCTTTAAGCACATTTGACACTGATGCATGGGAAGCAATCTGAGTAGAGAGCTAAAAAGGCAGTTCCTTCAAACATATGAATAGTGCACTGGAGTGATGATGTGAAAATAGATTTAAGACCAAAATAAACACCAAATCAAAAAAGAAGAAAACACTAATTACCACTATAGATGGCGAGGCACTTATACAAATGATGCTAGAGCAAACTCTCTTCAATTATAAAATTAGTATCATTAGTCTCACCACAATTTGAATAAAAAGTTGTAAAATCAAGGAGCTGCAGACATTGTCTGACTAGCATCAGACACTGCCTACCTGAATGAGCCCCCACCCATTTCATTTGATTCATTAATCTAAAGACTCTGTCTCCTGCAAGCCGCATCAACCCTAACAAAATTAGATATTTGGTTAGCAACGATCTTTAAAGAAGTAAATCAGAAAGGATATGAGAGCTCAGATTTTTGCTAATCTGCAGAACTAAAACATACTGAGGGCTTAAGTGGTTGAATTTCAAATGGACAGTGTTAGGTCAGTCAGAAGGGCTCAGGCTTCCCCCAGCCCAGCACTAATTGCAGCCCTGTCATTAGGATTTTAATTGAATGCCAGTGATGGGGGAGGAGGAGTCAATGCCCCAGGAGTGGCACACTGAGTACCCGAGCCTGGCTCATTCCTTGAGTCCCCCATCCAGACAGGTTTGCATCCTAAGGCAGCTGCTTGATTCTTACCTCACAGACATAAATACTCACCTGAGCTGAATTCACCTACCCAGATGAAGCCCATTATTTAAAAAAAGATCTATCTGGACATAAATGAGTTTATTCTACAGCCTTCTCTTATTTGTACTTCCATGAAGTATGAAATATTTCCACAGACATTTGCTCAGACTTCCCTGTTGACACATTGCTCTACCATGTGTCACACCAATATCTTGCTGTGTTGATATGACTGTTGTCAGAAGTATGCCATGGCAAATGCAGCTGAGAGACAAAAGCTGATCTGAAGAGATGTAGATTCACATCCTTTGAGAGGGGAGTCTGAGAGCATTTCCCTTTCATTTATAAAAACAAACAAACAAAAAAAACCCTTTAAGAATGTACACAGAATTCTGTGCTTATATATGAAAATTCCACCTGGGTTTTTTCAGCAGAGTATTTATGGGGTTTTTTGTTCCCTTGTGAGAAGAGTAAACATGCCTGAAACCAGCCCAGAGCACAGGCTCAGACTGCTCGAGATGCGCAAGGGTGGTGCCTGGGAAAAGCCCTGGGGAGCTGCCCCTGGCTGTGTTTCCCACAAGGAGTGTGAAGGATGGAGGGCTGACCCCACAGGAGTCACTGCTTCTATGGGGACTAAGGTTTTCTCCCTGATTTCTGCAGCCAAAGTTACCTTGGGTTTTTTTAAATCCTTTTTCTCTTTTTTAATTGTAGTAAATCTCTAAACTTTCCAAGTCCTACAGAGGTATACTCTAGATACTCTATGTAGTATATATGCACTATGTAGTATATATACACTATATATAGCATAGACTAGGCTGCAAGTTTTAAACTCAGCCAAACCAGATCTCTATTTTGCATTGGCAGAAACAGAGATGTCTAGTTTTTCAAGGCACTTTCATGGCTTAGTGGTCCCAGTCAAAAGTGACACATCTCACTCTTTCAGTCACACAAACAGATTAAAAGAAAAAACAGCTCAAAATTGCAGCAAAGATTTGGGAGGGAGAGGGTCACTCTCTATCCTGTTGCCTCTGCAAAATGGCTATTTGTATTGCTTCTGTCCTCAAGAGTAATTGAATTAAAATAATTTCACTCATCCCTATTCCCTATTCCCTCATCTGAGCCCTATCAGATGAGATATTTGACACTGAGAAATGCACTTTGCCTGTTACTCAGCAGTGCTCAAAATGCCTAACCATGCCAGACTTTAGCTGGGTGAAATCTGAAACTGAATGTTTCAAGGGACCATTATTACTAATGGGCTTTTTTATTAGAAATCAAATAAAAATGTTAAGAATTCAAAATGCAAGTAAGAGAGGCACTGAAGTTTGTGAGTAGCATTAAAGAATAATATTACAGTTTTATGAGATACTTTTGTCAGGTTACTGCTCATCACAGATTAGGCACTGAGAATTTTCAAAAACCTCCAAGCATCTCAGAAACACAGTGTAGACTTCCAAACTGAAATATGGCTTTAGCAGTCTAATTTAAAGTATCTGCTTAAAATACACTGACCCCCCATGATGCAGTCTTGCTGTTAAGTCACAGGAGAAAATGTCAAAGGCTGGGAGCAGAATCCAGCGAGTCTGAGGCATCCCTTGAAAATATTTATGTGTCAATACCTACCTAGCCCTCTGCTAAGGGATGCCATCTCAGGGTACAGCCTCATCCTTGAACACACTGCACCAACACCCATGAGGAACCAGCTCTCCTGCCGGGAGGCTGAGGCTGAGGCTGGCATCTGAACGTGCACCCTTCATTTTTGAGCACCTAAAGAGTTTCAGATACATCATGTGCCTGTAGTCCCAAATCCCTAAATACATTTTAGAATTTCATAACAAGAGGCAGAGATGCTTCACTGCAGTGCAAAACACCGAGCTGAAAGGCTGTTAGAGCTTCACACTGCTGCCACTCATGGAGCTGCTAAGAACTAAATTATACAGAAACCACTCTAAACCTCCCTAGTACAGATGAGTAAAATAATACTCTCTTCAGTACAGCCACTTGAATATTTCAGCAATACCAAGAAAAACAAGTTCTTTCCTGTCATTTGTGAAAATTTGTTGTGAACCCAGGCAGAAACTCACAGTACACAGCAGGAGTATGTTTACCAGTACACTGTCATTGTTGCTTGGACAATATATGCAAAAAAATTTCCAAAGAATTTACAAGCTTTATGTCAACCTGCTGCCTATTTTTCTTTGAAAACAGGATGGAAAGTTCTACTGTATTATTACAATTTCTCCTTCATAGGGGCAGGTATAATTATTGGAACCAAACTCACATTTTCACGGCCACTCTGTAAATGCACATCTCCCTGTCATTGTGAAGATATATGACATATATCAAGTTGTGTCTATATTCTTCTTCCTGAAATTTTACATACCTACAAAAAAACACCCCACTGTCAGGATGTGGGGAACTTTGAAAGCAAATGAATCAGACCAATCCTGGCTGTTTAGAGACCTGTGAACCATGCTGGTACCTGGAGAAAATGCAGCAAGGGAAGGAGTAATGTGATCTGCAATGCACTCTTACTGTCAAGAGAAGGAACATTCACCTCATCCCTTAACTGGGAATCTCCAACACATAATCTAGGTATCTTTGAATCTTGGTTCCCTCAATAGTCTTATCAACCTTAGAGATTTAAAATCAGTATGTACTTCATTAACTTAATCTTTGACTGGGGGTAGTATGAAGTTTTTTGATAGCCTTGAAGGTGCACACAGCCAATCTCATTTAAGGTTTCAATCAACCCTTTCACATTATTCTGCTCATGATATATATCTTTGGAAAGAAATTAGAATCTGTACCAGGCTTAGACATTTTTAGATGTGAAAATAGCAATATGATGTCTAAGAACAGGAGTATTATGTGATCACTAGGTGTAACCAAACAATTTCACTATTGAGAAAATATCATATTGATCATAAGGCTTTCTTTTAGCATTTTGCCCTGGGAAGTGAATCTAACAATTCAGTGTTAAAATAAAAAAAAAAAAAAAAAAAGGAGGAAAATAGCTACTGATTAAATAGCTGAAAATGTAAAAGGAAATGTGGATTTGTCACTTCTATCATTTGCATGGACGTGTTCCCATATAAACACCAACTCTGCTACTAAGTTTATTATCTATAAAAAATCAGTTTTGTGGCTTGAGAAGGTGAAAGCTAAAGTATTCCTAAATGTATTTATCCTGCATATTTTTCAGATATTCAGGTTTGTTTGTTTGCTTTCTCATGCAGTGCTGCATTCACCTTCAGTAACTTGGGAACTCAGGTGGGTAAATCTGACACAGGCTACAATAATAAATGGTGAAGAGTGATGACATGCTTGGAATGGCTCTGGGCAGCTGATGCCATGGCTGAAGGATAATTCTGGCTGTGCTGATGGACAGGGCACAGGAAGGGCTGCAGCAGACGAGCCACGGTGTCAGCCAGGCTGGGGCCTGTCTCTGCCAGCAGGAGAGCAGTGAGTAACCAGGAAAATCTGCAACACACAAGAGAGCCCAGCAAGGATGTAGCCCCTCAGCTTGCAGCAGCCAGCGTTTGGGGGACTGTGATGTGCATGTTAGATTTAACCACTGCTGTAACCCAAAAGGGGTTTTGACCTCCGCAGGTCCCATGGAAGAGTTGCATGGCACCCTTACTTCTGGTCACTATAAAAAGGGTTTTCTTTAGCTGTCTCAAGAGACATCATAGTTCTTCTTCTTTGAATAAGAGTGAATTGTTGCTGCTTGTTAACCATCTCTTCCTGCCATGTCATATTCCCCTTGCAGTTGCCTTTTCCCAAGCCCTTCTTCTAGGACTCCTGCAATTCAGGTATAGACAGAGCCTGGTTTCGGTTTGCTCAACAAATATAATTTCTTTTACACATGCAAACCTTAATTTTTTTTTCTGGCATTTCACTGTACAGTATATGTGCACTTCATTGCATGCTATTATCTTTCTGTTACTCTCTGAATCATCACCACATTTGATGTATCTTGAGACTGTGATGACACTTTTTTATTAACAGCAAGCTTCATCATCTCACTGTTCATCCCCTCCGTACAAAACAGGGAAATATGTGGAGAGAACACTCCTTCCATTTACAAGACTGGCTGTTTGATTTCAAGCCAATCTCCTAATATAAACTACTCTCCCACACTGAAATTTTTGGCAGTATAACCAGCATAGAAATCAAATGTGAAGATCTGTCACCATTATGTTTCTTGTAGCTATTCACTAGACAGCTAGAAGGCTTTTTGCTTCTTCAAGGAAGGCGTCCAGAAAGTCAAGGTCCTTTGTTAATCTCTTGCAAGTGTAGAGATCATCTATTTCCAGCCATATTGAGTGAGAACAGAAGATGCTCATCAGTAACCAGAATATTTGATTTCACCATTATGTTCCCTGAAGTCAGCTGGCAAGTCTAAGCCAGTCATTTAGATGACCTCTTTCATCAGGAAGAGAATGATTTCTTCAGAAGAAAATTCATTTCACCCTTGGATAGACATCATGAATGATCCCATGGAAGGACTGTCCTCATCCTCCTTTGAATAAACTGTAGACAGGTAGTACAGTGAGTCTCACCATGTATGCTTGCAGTAGAAGAAATATCACTGGACACAGATATAACAGCATCACCATAAAGCATAATTTGCAGTAAAAGGAAATTGTGTTAAGAACAGCAGCTGTAATACAGGTGAGTGCTGCTCTGTGACCTCGTACATCTTCCTCCAGTGCCCTCTGAACTGCTCTCCCCCATCACTCTTTCTGTCTCTTTTTTCCTGGCTGACTGAAATGCAGCCCACACCACACACTCGCTACGCCACAATCCGCACGTATTGACTGGTGGGTCAATATCAGTTGTCAGGTGACTGGCACAGTGCTTGATCCTAAACTGATGTCTTTCCTCATTAGAATTTGTTCCTTTTCCTCTACTCTACTGTAAAACGTTGTATATATATAAAAATAGTAGGAAGCCCTTGTTCCCTTTTAGGTGCAACCAAAGTTATCTGATGGATTTCAAAGTTACAGACACAGTGGCACAAGCCTTAATTCACTGGGAAGTCAAGCAAAAAAGTACATCTCAAGTGTAATAAACAATCTATTTCCAACATTATCTGTCATGTATTCTCCTTCCATCCTTTTCCTATAGTGTCCCCTTTTCAGAAAGCCAGGATGGGTGATTGGCTAACAAGCCTGTAGAGAGTCTATGAAATACATCTCTAAACTGAGAAACAAGGTCAAGCTTGATCTTGAGTTTTTCTGATAGAGACTGAATTATTAAAAGGCTATTGTCTGCTTTAGAGTGACATTCTGTCTGAACATATTGTACTTTGCACAGCTCATGAAGAAAATCAAATGTAATATATCTTAAATAAAAATAGCCCCATCTTTGAAGCTGCTAACACTGTTCATTTGATAATATTTTATCCATATTCCATTTTATTGCTTTCATTACATAATTAGTCAGTTGATTCCCCAGGCTGTGTTTGTGGGCATTCCATGTGGCAGCAGGGAAGAGAAAAGACTTAATATATACTTTAAAAATTAGAAGAAAAAAAAAAACAATGACAGATCCAGCTGCAGTTAATGTAAATTGCATTTTTCTAAAAACAATTTGCAAATAGGAGAGGTCTTAAAGTTGTTTCCTTCTCTTTCCAACTTTTTAAAAGCTCTTCAAAACATAATTAGCCAGCATTATTCTCATAATTGCAAACTATAATATCTTAATAATTCCTTCTAATTCATACAGGTGTAGTGAAATCACATGTGTTACTTGGAAGATAAGTTCATTTCTCTCTCTTGGGAAATTGTTTATATACGAGGAGCTTTTTGTTTGTTTTCTTAGAGTGTCTGACACAATATTTTCACATACATTTAAACTGATTTCTCTGAAAGAGAAGTGAACAGGAAGAAAATATTAATCTGTAGAATTTTCCTCCTATGATGTAGTAGATGGTTTTTGTCCCTCTTCAAGTATTTAGCACATAATTTATTTTTCACTTTACATTTTCAAGTTTATGCAATTTGGATTTCCTCATGAGAAAAGAAATTATTGCTGCCCTCTGTGTGTGTGTGTGTGTGTGTGTGTGTGTGCAGAATCTGTGACTAACTGGGGAGTTCTTTTACATACTAAAAATTAGGCTCAGATTATTTCTTGTTCTGAAATAAGATGTGTGCATGAGCAATGAAATTCAGAGATTAGGAGACTGTTTTTCTGAGTCTCAGAATGCCATGTTTGCACTGTTTCTAGTGTGATTTTCTGAAATTCCCCATGGATAGTGGGATTTCATTCCTCCAATATATGTGTGTTGTATTGGCATAGTGCTGTTCTATCTCTGTGTTAAACACAAGGCAAAACACCCTGCCTGGCTGACCCCACTGCTGCTTCACTGCTGTTGTGCCATCCCAGGGCTTCCACACAGCTTCAGTGCTGGCAGAGAGCTTTTGTCACTCCCTACATTGTCACCTGCTCTGCAAACTGCAGGCAGCATGACTAATGTCTTCTGCAGAGCAAGGATCTCTTTGCCCAGGGAAAAGCAATGAAGGTTCAGAGATTCCTGGTATCACAAGAACCTTTTTGAAAGCACTCACTTCTAGACTAGCTGCTTCACCTCAAAACTACAAGTCCAGCTTACAGTGCCAGTGCAGAAAAATGTTTCAGATGTCCTCTCCAGTAAACTCCAGGATCACAAGGAATTATCAGATCGTGTCAGTATCACTGCTCTCGCTGGAACACATTGCCCAGATGGTGGATGCCTCATTGCTGAAAGCATTCAAGGCCAGGCTGGGTGAAGCAACCTGGTCGATTGGCAGGTTCCATGCCCATGGCAGGGTTTTTGGAACCTGATGATCTTTAGATCTCTTCCAACACAAACTATTCTATGATTCCATGACTATTACAAGGGATTGACCAGAATTTAGTCCCATAGCAGTAAGGAGAAGCAGACATAGATTCATGCTCCAGAACTGGGGGCAGTTCAGGACCTCCACAAACAGAAAGGAAGTAAAACCTTAAAGCAGTGCAAAAGCCAAAGCAGACACAGGACAACTGGGAGGACCAGACACTGCCATGGACACCTAGCCTCTGGAGAGCTTGGGCTTCCAGGTCTGTAGATACCAGCACTCGCAGTTTGCAGAGGAGAACTACTCACCTGAGCTCTGTTCATTAAAGTCACAGTGTTTATTTTAAAAAGAAAAAGGTCCTGCTTGTTGTGAAATTCCCTTGGTTTTGTTTATTTTTAAGCACTTGCTCGGTATCATTGCATCTGAGGAGTTGCCATTTCTGAGTTTCATGCCTGCTCCCATCTGGCAAAAATACTGACCACAGAGGGGGACTGTGTCCCAGATCAGGTTCCATGTGGATCCCATGTTCCATGTATTTGAACATTCTCCACCAGAAAGTGCCACAGCTCCCAGCCCACCTTGCAATCCTTCCCTTTGAACAGAGCCCAGTGACTCCCTCAGCCTTTGCACACACATTCACATTAGAAAACCTTATCATGAAAACATGTTGTGGAAAGAATCTTAAATTTGATGAAGTCCAGATACAGCTACTATCTATCTCATAGTTTTGCCTTTTTTGGACACCACAGCTTTCATGTAATTTTATTAATTGCCTTTAAAAGCATTCCACCTTCACAAACATGGCATATTTTTCAGTTGCCTTTTCAAGTACTAAGCACAGGATTTCCATGCAGTTTTAATCTGCCTTTATGGAGACAGAATCTGGCTGAATGCCATAAGGAAATAAATAGGTTGCATCACATCAGTAAGTCAGAAATATGAGATATTGTCTGCCTTTCAAGTTGAGAACTCTGTGCATGTCTGCAGGGATGAAAGCAAATAGAATCTGAGCTGGAAGTGCCCCGTGGGGGTGTTAGCATTCCAGCAGAGAGCCGCTGTGCCACCCACGCTCCGCACGCACCCCGCGAGGAAAGGGAGGGCAGAGGGAGCCCAATCCAGCCTGTCCTGGGGGGCTCACAGGATATTGTCACACCATTCCAACCAGGAACCCTCAGCAAGACACTGCAGCAGTGCATTGAGGGGTGTGATGTCCAGCAGCACATGAGGCAACGCAAAAAAAACCCATTTATCGTCTTTCTGGGCTCTCAGTGCTCCTGAGAATGACAGCTTGAAATCACAGTGGAGAGAGCAGGGCACAGGGAGACGGATGAAGGGCTGGGAAGAAACTCACAACTTTACCTGTGCTGCTGTGTCTTCAGTGTTGCAGGCACAGCTCTTACATGGGAAGTTAAAAATGGTTTCTGAGAGCCCCTTTTCTTGCTCCAGCCAGGTTGCTGTCTCACTATTAGACCTATCAAGCTTTCTGAAGGATAATTTTACTTATATTTTTTAAAAGCATGTATTTGAAAGCTTTAAGGCAAAAAACTACATGTATTTTAAACAAAATTCTCTACAAGAGTTTGAAATTATCATTTCAAACTAAACTTCATTTTCCTTTAGCCTTAATGTTGCTCCTAACATCTTCTTATTCATGATACCACTGAGCTAGAACTTCAGTTAAAAAATAGCATTACCCAGTGGAAATATATATTCTAAAAATTTCCCTAGACAAGCTTGACATAGTGAAAAACTTCAGGACTTCAGAACTTCCGAAAAAGACTTTAAAAATTTTTAAGATGTTGTATTTTTAGTAAGAAACCATACCACTTGAAACATTGCCTCTGCCTTTAAAATTCATCAGGAAAAGTTATATTACGATTAAAAAGTATGGCGTTCTCCATGAGGAGACACATCATATGTTTAAATGATTGTATGAAATATTTCATTGATTTATTTTTTAGGTTTTCTGTTAAAACACATGAAATGCTACACAAAACATAAAACACACACTGCACATAAAGTCACAGTAAATATTTAAAAATTATCTCCATTCACCCCCGTAGAAGGCATCTCTTACTTAGCAGCCATTCCAGAGCAAGTCTTCTGCAAACATACAGCAGAGAGAAGGAGCTCTCTCCAGCCCTGCCCTAAGCTCAGTCCCACCTTTCTCACACTTGCCAGCCCGGCTCTCTCAGCCCAGGGGCCTCCACGGAGTCTCCTTGGCACACAGCTAACAAACCCCTCAGGTACCACTGGCTGTTTTCAGGGCCCTAAAAGACCAATTTGCTGCTCCTCTGGGAGACCCTCTCTGTTTCTTTGGCAGATGGAGTGCCATGCACTGCTATGATCTGAGGCTGATCTGCTCAGCAATCTCTGCCCTGTCAGAGAACCTCACCACCTGTTCTTTGATCTCCCCAAAGCAGCAGTGATTCTGCAGCTGCTCTGGCTTTAGTTAAAGAGTTCATTCCTTTGTGTCCAATTGTTCAGTGAAAGTTTTCACCCATCCAGAGAATTTTTTTTTTCTGCAATCCTGCAAACTATTTTTAGCTGCTTTGAGGTTCATTACTGCCACGGTGGACCAAAAACAGTCTGAAATTGAGCCAGAAAAATGCTTTCATATTCCTTTATGCTCCTTTCCTCTCCACTACTATTCTCCCAGAGGGTCTGCTGCAGAGAGATGGTGGCACTGCTGTATCAAAAACTGCCTGGTAATGGTGCTAGAATTATTTGCTTGCAATACATGAACCGTAAGTGGTGGAAAGAGAATCCTGAGAACAGCCCAGATCCTGATACCATCACTGCTCCGATTTGACCTCGGCACATGCCCTGCAGCATAGTGAGTGCAGTGGCTAAAACCCCAGCACCTGATGCTGAGGCTGTTCCTGCAGTTTGTACTGACCAAGTTACCATAGATCAGATGTCATCTGTACTCTACCAGCGTCAGCAGCTTCAGGAGAAAGGGGTCATGTGGTCCTCAGCACTTTATTGAAGAGAACATCTTGTTTTCTGTCCACTAACACTCAATGTTGTGGCAGCTGAAGAAATACAGGAAATAGCCACGGGCCAGGCACAGTCATAAAAAGAATAATCTCCTTCCTATCATCACTAAAAAGAGATCATTAAGACATTTTTAATTTTCTTGGCAAAGGCAAAAGGTTGAGTCCTCTGACATTATATATCATTGGTACTGACCGATTTACAACACCTTAAGAGAAAGTATTTGGCCAGGTCAATAAAATTTCTGTCAAAGATGTAAATTGGGAATTCATGGAGCCAGCACTGCTGTCAGGGAAGGTGGGGAGTGTGGGAAGTACTTGGCTGGCCAGCCTCTGATTTCCACACACAGTGAGCTCTGCCATCAACATGCCCTAACAATAAATAATGGTGTTTGCTGATAGACACGAGTAGAGCCTAAAAAAAGTCTGAAGTCTGAAGCCATTAAGTGTTATTGTGGTGCAGAGCGCAGCAGAGTGCATACGCTTCTGTATTTATATTTCTGTCTACAGTCAATAAATCAGAATCTGTCATACCTGCATTATCCAAGCCATCTGCTTTGCCACATTAAAAAAAAATGAGTAGGTGGGAAAAAACTTATGATAGCTTCTTTTTTTTTCCTGTTCCTGTTGCTAGAGAAACCAATTCTTTAAAGTATTTTCTGATGTCTGAAAAGGAAGCTGTCATGTTCCCCTTCCCCCACAAAAAGCCTGAAATGGTCTGTGTTTTATGAAAGTGCAATAGCTGCTGGAGAAGGGGAGAAGAAATCAAAAGCACTCATTTTTTCACCTCTTCAACTGACTTGTTGACTGACCTTGGGCAAATTGTTTGGGGCTCCTGTGAGTATAAGCTATATTAGGGAGTCATAACAAGTGGAGAGCATAACATTGGAAGCAATGATGCCCTTCAGAGGCTGACTGAAGTTGTTAAGCAGAGAATTTGTATGTTTTTAAAGTGCCCATGCTGTCTTCAGCTGCAGAGCTGGGTACTGCTATCTTTAGTGGGTTTGGTACATCTCTGTTAAAATATTTTGGTCCAAACAAGATCAAATTAAGGAGTGTTGAGGAAAAACAAATAAAGAAAGAAACAAAACCAAAACAAAACACCATTAAAAAAACCTTCAAAACAAACCCACACTTTCTATTCTTCCTCCCCAGCCTGTGAAAGTGACAGATAAGATTATTTATTCCCTTTGTCTGTTTTTATAAAGACAAATATGGCTAATAGGTGTAATAATGTTGCAGTGCTAGGAAAACAGTTAGTTACTGTTGGCAAGTCCTTGGAGCTCCATACATAAATTTGTATAATTGCACAATAACATAATTGATAGTGTTCTCTTCAGAGTTTTTTTAATCTCCCCCATTAATTTGCAATGATTTTCTATAAAATGGCAGGATGCACTGCTCAAATGACCTGTAAAAGAGGTCACACAAACCCAATTAATATTTCCAACTACTGACTACTGTAGCTTTTAAAACTTGCTATTCTTAAGTTTCTGCCAGTATTTATCCCTTCTCCTATAACTGCAAAACTTATTAATCAAGTACAATCTGATCTTGTCATTAATCTGAGATATGGTTCCCAAAGGAAAGGATATCAATTTTGTGAAACCCTTTTTTTACTGTCTTCTTTACTCCTTTCAAGATGAAATTAAAGGAAAACAAACAAACCAACAGGTTAGGCATTAGAAGACCAAGAACAGTTTCAGCCTATCCTTGTACAACAATTTACACACTTATTTCAGGATTATGTGGAGGAAAGTTTCATATTTAAATTTGTTCTCTGTTTTGGGAGACGAGATTAGAAACTGCATCACATTAACTTCACAGCCTAAATAGGTGTCATAGAGAGAACTGATTTTACCTTTTTAGGTCCATGTGATACTCACTAGCTTTTCCCCATACAAGACTTCGGAATTTTTTGAATTCTAAGAATTCTTCACCAGCTTAATGACTTGGGATTTTCTTCTGGAAGCTGGGTTAGATGGGATTTTTGTTCCCAGTCCAGATAGATCTTGGCCATATAATATTTTGGCAGAATTTCTAGCTGGACAAAAGTGAAAGACAATTAATTTGATAACCCTGTTATAGTCTTGCTGTACTTATAGCCTGCTATAAAGCACATGCTGAAGAAAGGAAACCCTAAAAGAACACAGAAACCAAAGAAAAGAACATAGCATTGCCAATATAGCAACACACAGTGTTTTAATGTAGTTTATTACCATTCATATTTCCTTCTTAATTTTTTTTTTGTTTTGTCTTAAAAAACTATTTTAGGGACTTTGTCTGTACTAGATGTGAAATTTAGAGATCTGTGAGCATGAAAATGTGAAAGCTGAGGCCTGATTTCTACTAACCTGAATGGCTGCAGGGCCAGTTTATAGGACTGTCATGTAGCAGAAGTTTTTCTCTTTATGTCCCATAAATAGGTGAAGGTGCAGCAAACTTCATTCAAGGAACTTTATTCCCTGTGCCATTACTTATTTACATTAAAATTAAATGAAACATTTAAGCCCATTCAGAATTCTGTGTGTGTTTATACATGCACATGGGTATGTGAATGTGTGCATACCTCCAGTTTCTAACTGATGCCCAGACCCAAAGTGAAAGAGATGGAAACATTTCTGAAGGGTGTTTGGCAGGTTTTTTCTTACACTTTAAGAATGAGCCTGCACTAATTATACACCTTCAAAGTCATTTGCTACCTAAAAAATATTAAGTTCTAATAAATAGATTTTTAAATACCTAAAATATTTAACATATACTACCCCACATTTTAAAGTTTAGTATTATATCCTAAAAACCAAGGCTGACTTTCATAATAGAAAATATTATTGCTTTGAAAATTAAGGAGAAAAAAATATCCTTGGTTCCCCCTGAATGTGCTTTGCACCACAGGTTAAGATCCTAAGGCCAAGTCTTCTTTCAATTACCCTGACACAACCTTATTGGAGTCCATGAATATGAAACAACCTGAAAAGAGATGCAGAATTTGCTCCCTTAATGTCTACACAAACCTCATTTATTAAGATTCCTCACTTTCACCAATATTGTCAACACAATAAGTGAAGTCCATTGTTCCATATTCTCACTACATAAAATAAAACTTTCTCTTACCCTTTTGCCCTGTTATATATTGGGGGAAATGTGTTCAATATTGTTTGAAATTGGTGCTAATCAGAATGAAATTCAACCTTTGTGGAGTGGATTTGATTTTCACCAAACCTCCTAAGAAGGGAAGCCCTATTTACTACATATTGCTGCACACATTTAACCAAGATAATGCACTTATAAAGCTACACCGTCTGTTTATTTGCAAATCCACTGTCATTTTCTGAAACGCTCCAGCTTGTGACTTCACAAATTAAGTTGAAATTTTTAATTTCCATTACGTTTTCTAGAACACCTTACAGCGGGAGGTGGCTGAGTGGTGGCATTACGTTCAGCATCCTCGACAAACTTAACCTTTTTTTCCTGTTAACTAATCCCCAAGACAAGCAATACTTCAAAAAAAAAATCTGTGTTTTTTTATACCTAATTACTGAATAATCCACAAGATATTCATTTCAGATGCTGCATTTTGAATTATATTGTGCTCATCTGCCTGCATTGCCATTGATTTAGTGGTATAAATTTATTACCAATATTTATCACAAGATTCCCCTGGAATATCTTTTTGTTTAATTCAGTGCTGAGGACCGTACCCTTTTCCTAAAAACAGTGAAATTAACAAAAGTGAACCTTTTATTTCCTATGGATCTGAGAAAATCTTTTCCATTTTGCAGAGGAACTGCATGCACATGTGGCTACATGCAGGAATGAGGTGTTTTAAATCACTCCCTGGTGCTCAGGAGGGCAGGCTCAATTGCTCTGCTCACCACAACCTGCTGTGATCACGGGCAAGCCCTTATCCCACCATTCCTCCATTTGTCATCTGCTAGACAGGTTTTATGACAACCAAAGGTTGTGAAGTGCTTGATAATCTTATAATTGCAGCCCTCTCTAAAATCTTGAAATAGAAGGAGAACAAGAGAGTCCCTGACAGTGAGCTCAAAAAAAAATGGAAAGTAGAGGAGCAGTACTGTATGGAAAGGCAAGGGCTGCTTCCCACTCCATCATCTGTTGAACACATGTGAATTCCACCGTGAGGGGTGATATAGGGATACCTCTGTATTCTCCTTTGGCATAAGTGTCAAAAGAAGACAAGATATATCTGGTGCTACACACACCAGTGACTCCTTAGGATGGATGCCCCTGAATGCCCATCATCCCAGTTGCCTTTCAACTACAAGGTGGAGACACAGCAAGAGTCTCAAAAAAACCCTCATGTAAAGGAAAAATGAGCAAGTGAGTCATCTCTTCTGTTTTGACTTATTTGATGAAGTTAAACTAGTCTCTATGAAGACTTCTTGGAGCTTTTCTTAACTACTTTTTGTTTCAAAATCTTCAAGTTTTCTACTTGTAGATAAAAATATATGAGTGTTTTCCACAAGTGGAAGTGGCTTTGCTTTTTAACACATTTTAACACAGTTTAAATGTGGATTTATTGCTTCACTCTTGCAAGTTCATCTAGAAAGTTCTTTTTTTACTTTAAAGAAACATTGTCATACAACACATACAAAGGGTTTTTTCCTGGATCTGGAAAAAAAATACGCATGTCATTTGAATCTCTTTGCAAGATCTTCTTTCCATTTTTAAAAATACTTAACTATTTAATTCAGAACCAGCTCCACTTTCATCTTCTGTGAAGGAGACTCCACAACTTTTCTCATGGAAGCAGCTCTGTCCCAGCCTCATCAGGCTTGTAGAACATGTTTTTAGGGCAGGTTAGAGTAGAAACCATGGGCACTTCAGCCTAGCACAGACACCAGGAAGCATCTATACGTCTCTTACAGTCTCAGTGCTTCCTGCAGAATTCTGGCTGCCCATTCCAAGGGATGCTGCAGGTCAGATGTCTCAGGAACTCCAGTTTCAGCTGATCTCCCTCCTGCAGGAGCCTCAATAAAACACGTATCCCAAGCTGTAGTACTTAATACTGCAGAGCAGACCACTGCTGCTTTCTGGGTCCCTAAATGCTGATGCCAATGTCTACATCTGATACAGGGGAGAGAAAAATATCTGCAGAAAGAAGGAGGAAAGGGATCTGCTTCTTGTTCTTTGAATCCAGATTCCTCTTCACTGATAAAGGAAGCAGCTTGCAAACGTTAAAACCACTTGCAAATTTCCACTTATTGGAAAAAACTTAATAGATAGGTGATAAACCTTTCTTTAGCTATTTTTCCTATTAAACGATGCTAAATAAGCATTTCTATTGAAGTTGTGAACAGATTCACACACACACAAGGTGTCAAAATCTCAGCTGATTCCATAGAATAAGCTTAAGCACTTCATTTTGCTCTATACCATGCAAAGCATCCTTTTGGGTGTTGAGTTTTAGTGTGACAAGTCCAAGTCTCATAGCACTCCACATCTCTGAGAAGTGAGCACACTCAAATAGTTTTTCCAGCAGGAAGAAGCAAAAATGTATTTTTCCAGGAAAGGGTATTTTCCTTCATGTCTCAGTCTGAGTTTTAATAGCATTTTTAATGCAAATAACAAAGAATATGTTTTGGCACATGGCAGCTGCAGGGCCTGATTGGCAGTTAATGAAAGATAAGGAGGATTCATTGCATGGAAAAAATTATTATTGAACAACTGAACCAATGCTTGTTACACCTTGGCCTTCCAGTCCTAATGTGAGCCAAATGTCACATCTCAATCCAAAAGGCATGTAGTATTTTACAGATGTCTAAGGAAATAAATTGTCGTGTATATCAATTTTCTTGTGGTATTTGCTCTTAATAGCAATTGATCTGAAACCAAATGCATGCTGCAGCAATTAAGCTGACAGAAACAATGTTAAAGTCTGGTGCTTTCAGAGGTTCCCATTCTTCCAATGTGGGACAAAAAAACCCAGAGTAGTACCATAAAACAAAAGCTTTCCAAATGCTGCATCCTGGGCATCTGCAATTTCCTTGACAGCATTGGAGGCTTAAAGTTTTAACAAATGCATGAAGGAATGTTCCATCTCTGTTTTAATGAATAACTGTTCCATAACTTAAGATAAGGGCAAACTTGCTAAGATAATTATTATTTGTAAATGTGAATGAACCCAGGAGAGGAAAGGTGAAGGCAGCAGGACACAGCATCACTCTGTGATCAGCTGCTTGTCAGGTGACTTGTACAGTGGTTGGCTGGGTTTCTGTGCTTTTATGCACTTTTTAACTGCTTTACTTTACTATGCTATTGCCAATTTTCCCAGCCCAGCTACCTCCAGCTTTTGGCCTCAGTTCTGTAAACATTCTCATTCCCTTCTCATGCCTAAATTTCTTCATGTGAGGAACGCCTACTGGAGTCACCATAACTATTCAGGTGCATAGTTATACTTGCAGAGAAACAAGTGGAGGCTCAGGGTCTTGGAATGAAATGTGCAATGAATAAATGAAACATGAGTTTGTAAGAGAAGCAGTCATGCCTACCATGATTGCAGCTGAGTGACTGCTATTCTGCTCATGTATAATGGATGCTGCACTGTGACAACACATGGTGCCCTGCCTCTTGCCATCTCACTCAGCCTCTTTTTTTCCCCTGAGAAATTTTAAGATGACATCAGAAAACAAGAAAATATGTCCAATAGCATGCCATTGTATCACTTTAATATAGTTTCAAAGAGTGTTTTCATAAGCCAGGGACTATTTAGACAGCCTATTATATTTTTTTTAAGCTTGCCCTCCAAGATGCTGCCCAGAGTCACTTTGGCATGTCAAGCTGTGCACTCGGAATGCCTGCAAACTCCCACATGGTGCACTTTCAGAAGTTAATGTATTTGCCCTATGGACATCACTCATAAAGCAAAGTCAGAAATTATTTTTCTAAAATACAGAAAAAAACCCCAACATTGTCATTTTGAGACCACCATTTAGCAGCAGCTTTAGTGTTTAGCTACCATTCTCTCTTTGAGCTCAATTATTCACCATTAAAGCAGACATGTGGGAGAAGTGAGTCTTTTGGGGCATTGGACAGAAAAACTGGACCTAGTGACCTCAAATGTAGCTCGAGAAACATAAAAAATTAACATTTGTCAAAGCCCCAGGGGATCCTTATTGTCTAGTTTTATTAGCTGTGAAAACAGCTAATTGACTTGATCTTCTATGAGAACTTTGCCATTTATATTAGCTTTTCCATTTATATCACCGAGATATGTCAGTGAGATTTTCTGATATTGGGCTGAAAAGGACCAGGATTTCACCTTGCACCTCATTTGTGGAGAGCATCACAGTGAGAGAGACTGCCTTCAGCTGGAAAAGAGAAGGTTGTCAGTAAAAGATCTTGCAAGTGTATTTGGAAATTTGTTTCTTATTAAAATAATAAAATGGTTTTATATGTTGGAAAATGCAAAAGTCATAAAAATGACTAGAATATATTCATAATTCTTTCCCTTCCTAGCCAACTGCAAAACAATAAAAGTGTTTTCATTGTTCTGAAATGACATATGTGTTTTTCAATACTTTCTAATGGTATTCACTTTCCACTGCTGGCTTCTAAAATACTAGGTCAAACCTATTAACTTCTGTGAGGCTTGTGTGGCTTAGAGATGGTTTTAGGGAATGCAAAATCAGTGCCTCAGATTGACAGTATTTTTAGAACAGAGCAGATAACTCTACAGTTACATGTAAAGAAGCTGTTCTGAAATAATTTGTCATGGTAAAAAAAGTAAAGCTGGAAAGATTTTATCAAAAAACTAATGCTTCTTAGAGAAGAAAATTATAAGTCAGTCAGTGATGAAACGAACAAGGAAAATGTCTCTAAGGGCTGACACCAGCTTTTTCCAACCGATTTTAAAGAAAAGCTTTCTTCATTTCTATTGTGCTTGAAACTGGCACAACATCGGCTTTTATTTCAAAAGGACTATTTATCTGCTTTCACAATAAATGATAGTTTTTATTCCTTTATAGATGTTACACATGTAACACATTCATTTTCATAAATTACAATAAAATCCCAAGAGAAAAGCTTTGCTAGGCAAGTGTTACACTGAAAGCTTGAGCATGCACACATACAAGTATGTGTGCTTGCACTTAAGGTTTTTTAATCACACAAGACATACTATGTAATATTACACCAATTCTTCTATAGCTTAAGTAAAACAAAATTATATAGTAAGACTAAATGAAAAAATAATTACCCCTGAAATTTATTTCCCTCAAGACAAAAAAAAGATAGAAAATAGTTGCTTTACAGAATTTTTCTATCCCGACTATAGAATCTTCCATGCTGGATTCCATCAAAATTAATTCATTGTGGCACAGGCATAAGGGTCCCACAGAAATTCAGATGCAAGATCAGTGTTGTAATTCTCTCTTCAGCTCTTTAGGATAACTAAATGATTATCTATTCCACTTGTACTCAACGTTACGGTACTGTTTCACAAGGAAAAGTACTTATTATACAGAAATTGATAGTTTGGTATTGTTGAGAGGGTTTTTATTTATTTAGGTGCAAGTATTAGCTGTATTAAAACTGGTCACAATCTATTACAGAGGATAAAACACAAGCCAGAATGGAAAGGCCATGCACCAGCTGGCATTTTACTCTATGCTCATGAGGGGCTGACTTGATTCACATTTGATTAGATCTCTAGAGACCCAATATTCCCCAATTTGTCATCTATTAAGTGTTCTATTTGTCACCACAGAGAACAAAATCATCCTTTCCTCCCCTCTCCTAACTCCTGCTCATGTACAGCATGGTAAGAAGGTAAGCAGAAATGGGGGCAATAGCGGGGAAGGTCAATTTTATTTACCAAGTTTCCTTTATAGGTGATTTTTGTGGGTGTTGTTATCATCCCAAGTCAGCAATTCCACCTTTCTCAAGACTAAGCTAGGCTGTATTTACAACGTCAGTCATTCAAAAACAGACAGAAGCACAAGCTGTTAAACAAGCTTCTCACAAAGGAGGGTCGCTTTCACAAAACCTCCCATTGATCACCCACCTTTCCATGCGTTCCACACTGGCGTTCCCTCCCAACATCATAAAAAGCAAAGGAGCTCCTAACCACAACACTTTCTCCAAAAGGGGTGGGCACTGAGGCCCAGTAGTGAGCACAGTCCATGCTCCCATTTAAATATTGAGAGCTCATTGCTCTTGTGACCTTCACGAGCACAGGTGACTGCAGCTACACCCAGAGCTGAGCAGTGCAGCCAGCACTGCTAAACTTGCACACCTCTGCTGGCAAGTGCAAAGGGATTCTCTCCTCTCAACAGGCACCCCATACCTAGAGACACTGGGAAGAGTTGTGTTGGTAAATATGGCACAGATTATTTTTGAAGAACTTGAAATTATTTGATTTATACATCTATTCTAAAACAGTATGTATTAAAATTACTTTAACACTTTGTCTAAGTCTAATGGCTCCTTCAACAAAGGATAGCGAATTCCTTTTCACCTGGATCTTTTCAATATTTTTTCTCTCATAGGCCAATGGATATGCACTTGGTAATTCAAAGCCTGCTGGAGCTGCTGCTGGTCTTGCAAAGGTGTGAGAGAAGCATGAAAGAAACCCCCCTTAAAAGCCCCTGCATGTTCCCTAATAATACATCCAGCTGGCTATTGCTTGTCTTCCCAGTGCTGGGAGGAGGCAGACTCTGTAAGTCACACTCCCACCAGACCCTAAGGAGTACTGCCAGATTGTGCAGAGGGTTTGCTAGCCCTGCAGCCTGTCTAGAGAGAGCAGCTACTTCAGGTTCAACTTTTCTTTTCCATCCCTTTGCTTAAGTCAAATTTTAAAAGGTTGAGCTACCTGCGCATCAAGTAGCTTTGCTCTAATAATACCAAATTCATAAAACACCAAATACTAAAAGAGCAAACAGCACAATTTCTCAGCATGATATAAGGCTTTTTTTTCCAAGACAATTTGTGAAATATCTTTTAGGGAAGGTAATGTGGGGGAAAGGAAATTTTATGTTGCTGTGGCAACTCAAGCAAAAAAACCAGATTCGTGCTGCAACACCTATGTTCAGCACAGCTTAGTTTTAAAATACCATTGACTTCCTCAGTGAAGGAAAGCAATCAGCCAATTTTACAGATGACTTCTGCTTCCCATCCCCATGATGTTAGAAGTTCAAACTAAAATAAAATCTTCTCTAGCACAAATACCTGAGGTTTTCAAAAGAGGAAGCAGTGTGCCTCTGACCCATGCACGCTGTCTTGGGTATATTACACTTACTTCCAACATTTAGCTCTTTAGCTCTTGGTCCAACCAGTAGTCTACAAAAAATCCTGGGAAATCCCACCCTCTCTGTTTATACCTGAATGCAGTATGATCCTTTTTAGTCCCTATGGCTGAACTTCAGCCCACCAAACATCTCCTCCCATAAGCAAATTGCAACCAAATCAGTATCAAACCCAGAAACAGAGGAAAAGCCAGTTCTTTCTCCTGAGAATTGTGTTGGTAAGGAGGCTGCAATACAAACAGCTACAACTGCAGAAGCATAGGAAACACTCAGTTAATTACACAAAGGATTAATTAAAATAAAGGCTTCAAGGGGAAGAGATGGTGTCCCACTGATCAGTACCAAAAAAATGCGTTTTGATGAGAAAGAAAATCTGAAACTAAAAGTGGAAAAGGCAGATGCAAGGAGGAGCAGGGTGCAAGCATAAGGATGAAAATGGCAAGTCAGAAATTGAATTTTCAAATTGATGAAAAGAGAGCTGTATGGACCATATTACAGATAGCCCAGACTATATGCAGACAGGTTTTTAAATGTGATGAAAAAGACTGAAAAACTACTAAAGGGATTTGGTAATGTGAGAGGTAAAAAAGGCAGGAAATACAGAGATCCTTGTCAGCAACTCTTTCATAGATTGAAAATAAGATAACTAGAAAGTAAACAGGGTGCATGGAAAGAACCACAGTAATTCAAGGAGAGGCAGTGAAGATGAAGACTTGCATGCTTTGATAATTTCTTGTTTATAGCAGCAGACTCTGCAGGCATGCTTGCTATCTGGCCTGGAGACTCATCCTCCAGGCACTAAGGATAACAGCTGCAGAGAGGTATGAGCAGGAGATCCAGCACTCCAGTCCCCAAAAGTGGGAGCTCTTCTGGCCAAATCAAGCTTGCTTGGCAAAGTCCTGGCCATGTTTTGGTACATTTAAAACATTTAGAAGCATGATTGCATGTTTAACAGATGCTGCAAAAGATACAGACACTCACCTACTGCAAAATACGTGGAGTCCTAAAACTGAGAATCGCAAAAACAAAAATCAAGCATGCACAGTCTGTGGCTTGGAACAAATGTGTCATGGAGAGAAACTCGTTCTTTCACTTTCCAAGACTGCTTCAGAGTTCAACTTTTTGCTTTGCTTTTTTCTTTTCTGAGAACTGAGAATGCTGTTCAGTGTAAAGAGCAGGCAGGCCTTGTTCTGCACTGACACTTGAACATGCCATTCCTGAAACACAAACTGATATCCAGAGAAGAACCGTTCTCACAGCTCTCTCACCCTTGCTTTCTCCTCTAATGCCACACATTTCATGGTATTTGGCTTTTTCTCCTCTCTTTTAAAAACTTGCTTGGAATACTCCATTACAGGTAGCTTTATTTTTAAATTGATATTTGTTCAAATTTACTTACCTGGGAAGAAATTTGCCATTTATTACAGGGAAACCCCTTTTCTCATTTAAATTTCCTTTTCTTTCTTGGCCAGAATGGGTACTGGCAAACAATGTGGCCTTTTCTGATGAAAATCATCTGGTTTTCACTGAACAATAAGCCTTTTCCAGTCAGCATAGTTATTGTTTGAATTTCTTCTACTGTTTTGATGATGTTGTTGGTTGCACTTAATTATACCGCTGTGGAAACAAAGAGATAACATCCTCCTTTCTCAATATATCTCTCTCACACACGTGCTAGGAACCAGCTTCCTAATTACCAAGCAAGGCTACTGCTAATGACAACATAATCAAAATGTAGGAATTCATATTTCAAATGCATGAAAAAACACCATCTGCAAGCATCTTTTAAGTGAGACATTAAAAACCTGACTCCGTCTGTTCTGTGGACATTAAAAATGTGTAAAAATGAGGATTTTCCCTGGTGTCTTTGGCGAAAATCTCTCTTTTACCCGCAACTGCTCAGTCTGTTCAGCTCAAATTATTCATATTACTACTTCTAATTTTTCTTGCTTTAATTTCATGTGATTACATCTCCTGACATTCCCTCTCAGCACTTAACCCTTTCCAACACAGATTATTATGAAACTCATTTAATTAAGATTGAGTTAAGCTTGGTATATTCCATTATCTTTGTTTCAGGGTTTTTTTTCTGGTTTTCTTCTTTGTCTTCCAATCACATTCCACTATTTTTGGTAACAAGATGCTCAGAGCTTAATGAAATAGTTTCTGTCTTGTCACACAGGGAGAGGACTCATTCTCCCTCATCTCTTCAGATAGCCTAAAGGTATTTCTCATCCCTTTTATTGCCACATCACATAATATATAAATGAGAGGCAAAGTGATGTCTCATTTGCTGTTCAGTGTCACCTCTAGATCTCTCTGCTACCTCCAGTTCTTTCCAAGACAGCATTATGGGCTTTCCCTTCATCTGAATTTTACTACCTGAACTGTCTCCTTCTTTGTCTAAGTGGTTATATTTTAAGTTAAGTACTTGATCTTTTTTTTCCTCTTGATATTTTCCCCTGAGGCCTTTATTTTTAGTGTTCTCTGGTTGCATTTTAACTTCTTTTTCTCTCACTAATATTTGTATTTATCACAAAATTGTATAATCTTCAAATTTCATTAATAAATTTATGAGACTGGTCCTAATTGCCTGTGGATCTGCCCTTATTCCTTGCTGATTATTTGTGCTGTTGCCTAATGCTTTAGTAAGCATTCAGCCCATATGAACATATCTCAGTGAAGATGACTTTGAGGCAGATGCTTTTCTGTATATTCAGAGTCTGCTTTTATACCCACTGAATTCAGCTGACGTGTTTCAAGTGACACTGAACATGTCCGAGCCAAAAGAAACAGCACAACTTCTAGAGGATCACATTTGGGCTGCTTGCCTTGGTAGTAAAGCTCTGAGCAGAACAATCATCAGGAAAAGGCAGGCCATAGAATCACAGAATTATGGAATGGCCTGGGTTGGAAGGGACCATAAAGATCATCTAGTTCCAACCCCTCTGCCATGGACAGGGACATCTTCCACCAGAGGAAGGATTGGTACAGGACTGAAAAAGCATTTGGGCAAGCAGCATCTCTGACATGAGAGCTCCAGGCTGCCCTGGAAATTTAAGGGATTCAATAAGAGTATATTTTATTAACGGAAATGCCTAAAGGAATAACACTCCACCTACCAAAACTTTGGCAGCCCTGTTCAGTGCTTCTCTTTGAAAGGAGCTATATTTGTGACTTAGAATTTTTTCCAGCCACAAAGTGATTTGAAAAATCGCTAACAATTTCACAAAATACACTCCTCAGAAAATTCTGTACCCAGTGGGGAACGCTTCATAATGAAGAGGAAAAACAAATTGGGTTTTTTTTTTGCTTATATTCGAAACCTATCCTTTTTTGTGCTCTACTCTGCCTTCTCAGCAGCATACCAATGACTTCTGATTGGCTGTGTTGTGATTCAATTACATTCATAAATATATCATATCCAAGAAAAGACAGTCTAAAATTAGGTAATTAATATGACACTTATTAATAAATACATTTTTTTCATACTAGCAATTCATTATTCTCACAGCAACAGGTTTTGTCCCCCTGTAAATTAGGATATTTCTTAATTGTTTGGAATTGTCAGTGAGAGATTAGCATCACTGAGCTGCTAAGGAACTTCCTGAAGGCTGTAATTCCAGTCACAAAAGAGGAGAGTTGAAAACAGCAAGGAAAAAACAACTACTTCTGTACATGGACTCACTGAGCCGGGAGGCACAAAACCACTTCCAGAAAAAGACAGAGTTTTCTATTTGACTTTTTGACACTTGGCATCAGCAGGAATCCCTCCTACCTCCTTCAGGGAAAAATTGCTGGTCTCAGTATGTGGAGAAACTTAATGGCAAAAATAATACTTCCCCAAACTTCAAAGTATCCATTCTAGCAGGTATTAAATGGCAATACTGATCAATAAGTGCTGCTGTTGGGAATTTGTAACATTTTTTAGATACACTGACTGGGATGCAATTTTGCAGGGCACAGTCTATTTTAAATAAGGAGATAGTTTGTGCTTGTGAACCGGTATTGGTGTCATGACCTGTAAGCTCAGCTCCCACAGGTGTGTGGCAGCAGGTTCTGGCTCATCTGGGAGCTGCAACTTCAACTTGTGTCTCAGATTCACAACGCGGAGAAAACAGCAGAGACCAACAGACTTGCCAGCCCTAACAAAACAGAGACCAACAGACTTGCCAGCCCTAACAAAACAGAGACCAACAGACTTGCCAGCCCTAACAAAACACTGACTTGGGATGAACAGCCAGCCCAGGGGATCCATTGCTCTCAGCTGCAGTTCTGGGTGGTTCTGGGTGATCTATTTGCATTGAAAGATAAGGACAGAGAGCAAAAGGGAAAATCATTATGTCTGTTTAGTTAAAGGACAGATCCTCTAGACAAACATGTCAAAAGGTCACTCAGAAGGGGGGGGAAAGAGAAAAAAACCTGAACTTCAGTTGTAAGCCTAACCTTGTATCTAAATATTCCTGAAAGCCAATATGGAACCCAGGGTCATTTGAGAAACTTATGTCAAACCAAAATTTGTGATCTGTATAGTTATTCACAGTGAGCTTCGGTAAAACTTGTGGTAAAATTTATTTCACTCATCAAAAGACGCCACTTAAGAACTAGAAAAGATATTGTACTGAGAAGCAGTTCTGAGAAACCAATGAGAGCTGCTTTCCCACGGATTTGTGTCAGGTAACTGAGGACAAACCTCAGCTGCAGCTCCTCCTGAAGCAGTGGCATTCAGAAACCACCCAGCAGAGTCCAGCTTCCCTGGTGCCTTGTGCTCATGCTGCAGCTTTTCTCTCAAACCCAACAACAGGTGCTCCTTACTCTACCCAGCCACGTATCTTCCAGTAATTCCAGTAATTCCTACGGTCTTCAGCCTTACATCTCCTTTTGCTATGTGGGACCCACAGACCCAGTCACATCAAACCAGCTCTAGACAATTGTTTCAACCAGGTTACAAGCAGCACTCACCACAGGCATTCCACTGTGGTTTTTCTTGGGTAAGTGACAGGTAGTACAGTGGCTTGGGGTTTTTGAAGGGACTGAAAAATGTTTTCAGAATTTCTTTCCCTTCCCCAACCACAGAAGAAATGATAGATAAAAAGGGGAGGTGGTGGGAGAAAATGGAATCATGCTTGCTTCCATTCTTTAAATCACTTTTTGTCTCCTGTCCCACCAGTACTGGCCATATCTAAAGTAATATGTTTCTGGTATATCTATCTGTACATTGTCAGTATGATTTTCTGTAGAGAAGGAATGTGGCTAATTAGCAGATTTTAAATTCAGATTTTTAAATACTAAGGCTTTCACATCAGGCTTCATTCATAGCCGTGCTAGACAGCAAAGATAGATGCATCAGCAGTGGCCTCAGTCCCAGCCATGGGGGATTTCCAGCTAACAGAGGATAAAACAGTTGCTTCTCAAACAACCCTATGAAAGGTGTGTGCCAAAAGTATTTGACATAAATGAGGGATGCTTTTGACTCTTCTACCCCCAGGTCATATTTTACAAGTCTGGTTTTGTTGGTTTTTTTTTAAGTCAATCTACTCTTGATCACCTACCAAAAGAAAATATTTCTCGCTCTTCTTGTAAGTTCAAGCTATAGACTTGAGCCATAGGTTTGTTGTCAGCACCATCATTCATCCACTAAGCTGCAGCAACTCAGATCTAGCTGAGAACCAAGACTTAACCCATTCCTCTAGCAAAAACTTAGATCTGATCTCATCCATGATCTACATCTCCTTGTAATCACATAATTGCTCTTGTTCAAACAAGAGAGGGCTGGGAATGTGCAGATGAAAGCAGGAGTGAGGGGAATTATTCCATTCAGCAATGTCATAGTTAGCTGGCTGAATTCACATTTTAATCACTCCTCACTGGAATGCAACCTTGTTAAACCAACAATAAAACCCTTATTTGTGTTGGTTTACTTAAGATGAAAGCTAAGTGACACTCAGAACAATAGATATTATTATGCTGAATTCTAATTTTACCCCAATTTTTGCCTTTCTAACTCTAGTATAGCATTACCAATCTCTCAGCTCCTGTGATTGAACTTCTGCTGTACACAGAGCAGAGTAATGCTTGGAACATATCTGATTCCAAAGCAGTGAAATAAGAAGAGCAGTTAATAGATTTTCTTACTAGCACACTTTTGAAGCGATTAGCGGGACTTTCCATTTTCCTTTGTCACTTGTCTATAGAAAAAAAAAAAAAAAAAGAAAAAAAAAAAAAGAGCAGAAAAAAATGTGTTTGAAGGCTACAATTTTCCAAGCTGGATTTACAGCCTAAAATAAAACTGAGATATTTTGGCAGTATTCAGTGTCTTTTAGTTGGTTCAAAATGAGGACATCTACTCCACAAAAAAAGGTGTGTTCTCATTTTGGGTTGCATCAATCAACCTGATTAATTCAGGCTAAAGCAGAAAGGCAACTTGGGAGTTAAGCTGGAATAGCAACTGACAGGGAGCCTGAGGGTGAAGCCATGCTGTCCAAATTAAAACCCACATTGCAAGAATAGCACCTGTATTCTAACCTGTGCTTCCTACATACCTCTTCTCTTGAATTTTGGAGAAAATGGAGATATACCTACTGCAGAGAGCCCTTTGTCCTAGACAGAATCATATTAAAGACTTCATAACTGTTGCTACAGTACAGTCTTTGCTTATATAATTTTCCATTTGAAAGTCTTTTTTTCACCTCAATCCAGTATGCATTACATTGACCTATTGCAATAAAGATTAAACTGTACCATGCTTGTTTTAAAGTTTTATTGTTTAAGCAGTTGGGGGAGGAGGTTTGGAGGGCAGGGGCAGGTGATGCAGACAGTGAGCACATATATGCTTTCTTTTCATACCTGTGCCTAGCAGGCTAGGAAGTTGCAGCATCACTCTGGAGTGTCAGGGCAGCACATGGGGGAGTCAGGCACTGTCCTGCTTCAGCTGAGTGCCCTGGTAGGTTCTGCATCTCCTATCAGGAAGCCACGTTCCCATCTGGTTAAAACAGCTTCCTACAATCATCAGCAGTTTTTCATCAATGGCATGATAATCCTGTAACACTTACCTGCACATCAGAATATCCAAATACATTTGTTACAATATTTCCATTTCAGTACGTCAGTAATAGCACATGTGGGACTTTCACTGCCCTTGAAAGGGGACCAAAGCTTTTAGCTACATCCCACTGAATCACAGAATCACTAGGCTGGAAGAGACCTTCAAGATCATTGAGTCCAACCCATGCCCCAACACCTCAACTAAACCATGGCACTGATGACACTGAGTGCCACATCCAGTCTTTTTTTAAACACATCCAGGGATAGTGATTCCACCACCTCCCTGGGCAGACCATTCCAGTACTTTATCACTCTTTCCATAAAAATCTTTTTCCTAATATCCAACCCATATTTCCCTTGGTGCAGGTTGAGACTGTGTCCTTTGCTTCTGTCACTTGCTGCCTGGAGAAAGAGACCAATCCCCACCTGACTATAAACACCTTTCAGGGAGCTGTGGAGAGTGATAAGGTCACTCCTGAGTCTCCTTTTCTCCAGGCTAAACACGCCCAGCCCTCTCAGTCGTTCCTCACAGGGTTTGTGTTCCAAGCCCCTCTCCAGCCTTGTTTCCTCCTCTGGATGTGCTCGAGCGTCTCAAGGTCCTTCCCAAACTGAGGGGCCAGAACTGGACACAGCACTCAAGGTGTGCCCTCACCAGTGACAGTGCAGGGGAAGGGTGACCTCCCTGCTCCTGCTGGCCACACTGTTCCTGACACAGGCCAGGATGCCCTTGGCCTTCTTGGCCACCAGGGCACACTGCTGGCTCATGCTCAGCCGGCTGTCACCAGTGCCCCCAGGTCCCTTTCTGCCTGGGCACTGTCCAGCCACAGCATCCCCAGCCTGTAACATTGCAGGGGGTTATTGGGGCCAAAATGCAGGACTCGGCACTTGGACTTACTAAACTTCATCCTATTGGACTCTGCCCATCCATCCAACCATTCCAGGTCTCTCTGCAGAGCCCTCTTACCTCCCACACCCTCCCAGCTTAGTGTCATCTCAAATTTACGATGAAAGACTCAATCCCCTCATCTATGTTGTCAGTAAAAATATTGAACAGAGCTGGCCCCAGCACAGAGCCCTGAGGGACACCACTGGTGCCTGGCCCCAGCTGGGTGCAGCACCATTCACCACCACCCTCTGGGCCCCATCCAGCCAGTTCTGAGCCCAGCACAGAGTGCCCTGTCCAAGCCATGGGCTGCCAGCTTTTCCAGGTGTGCTGAGGGAGACAGTGCCAAAGGCCTTGCTGAAGTCCAACAGACACATCCACAGCCTTTCCTGCATCCACCAGGCAGGTCACCTGGTCATGAAAGGAGATCAGGTTGGTCAGGCAGGACCTGCCCCTCCCAACCCCTGCTGGCTGGGTCTGATCCCTGGCCATCCTGTAAGTGCTCTGTGATGGCACTCAGCATAAACTGCTCCATTACCTTACCCAGTACTGAGGTCAGGCTAACTGGCCTATAATTTCCAGGATCATCCTTCCCACCCTTTTTGTGAATGGGTGTCACATTCACCAGCTTCCAGTCATCTGGAAGCTCACCAGTGAGCCAGGACTGTTGGGAAATGATGGAGAGCGGCTTCACAAGCTCATCTGCCAGCTCCCTCATCACCCTGGGATGGATCCCATCTGGTCCCATGGATTTATGAACATCCAGCAGCTCAGCAGTTCTCTGATTGCCTCCTCCTGGATAACAGGGGGACCATTCTGCCCCCTGACACCATCTACCCACCCAGGAGCAGTCGTCCTGAGGACAAACCACTAAAGACTGAGGCAAAGAAGGTGTTAAACACTTTAACTTTCTCCTCATCTGCAGTTACTAAGTTCCCTCCTCCCAGTAGAGAACAAAGGTTGGTCTTACCCTTCCTTTTGCCATTAACATATTTGCAAAAACATTTTTTATTATCCTTTACAAAAGTCTCCAAACTAATTTCAAACTGAGCTTTGGCCTTCCTAATATTTTTCCTACATGCCTTAGTAACCCCTTAAATACTTCCTGAGAGACCTGACCCTTCTTCCAAAGACAATGCATCCTTTTTTTACTCCTAAGTTCCTTCAAAACCTCGTTGCCCATTCCAGGCTGGACATTTGCCTCATTGACTCATCTTTTGGCACACAGGGACAGTCTGTTCCTGTGCCCTCAAGATCTCAGTTTTGAAGCTCACCCACCTTTCCTGGATTCCTTTGTTTTTAAGGACTGCTTCCCAAGGAACTCTCTGAATTAGTCTCCTAAAGAGGCCAAAGTCTGCCCTCTGGAAGTCCAGTGTAAAATTCTCATTGATATTCCTCCTGATTTCGCCAGGTATCAAGAACTCTATAATTTCATGATCACTGTGCCCCAAGCAGCCTCCAACAACCACATCTCCCACCAGCCCCTCTCTATTTGCAAACAACAGATCTAACATTGTCCCTCTCCTGGTGGGCTCACCCAGCAGCTGTGACAAAAAGTTGTCCCCCACTCACCCTAAGAACTTGACTGCCTCTTTTCTGCTGTATTAAGTTCCCAGCAGATGTCTGGTAGGTTGAAGTCACTACAAGAACAAGGGCTGGTCACCTGAACCATTCTCCAGCTGCTCACAGGGTAAGTTTTCCACCTCTTCTTCCTGGCTGGGTGGATGGTGACAGACTTCCAGCAAAATGTCAGCCTTGTGGGCCTTCCACTTAATTCTCACCCACAGGCATTCAACTTCATTGTCACAAGTTTCAATACCCATGGCATCAAAAACCTCCCCAATACAAAGGGCCACCCCTCCACCTCTTCCCCTTTTCCTGTCTCTCCTGAAGAGCTTGTAGCCATCCAGTGCAGCACTCCAGCCATGTGAGCCATCCCAGCACATCCCTGAGATGGCAATTACATCACAGCTTTGCTGCTGTACCATGACCTCCAGCTCTTCCTGTTGGCTGCCCATGCTGTGTGCATTGGTGTAAGTGCACCTCAGCTGGGCTGGTGATCTCAGCCCTAACTCAGGCTTACCACCCTTGGGCCTGCTTCCAGGCAGCCCAGCTGCACCCCCTTCCCCCTTCAAACCCAGTTTAAAGCCCTCTCAAAGAGTTCTGCAAGTTCATGAGCTAAAATCCTTCTGCCCACTCTCATTGTGTATGAGAGGATACCAAATCCAGTGAATATCTCATATTTTGAAGATTTATTGCCAACAAAGTGGCTAAAAAAATACTCATAAATACATGGTCATATTGTGCTGCTGATCTGTTTTGTCAAGAACTGCAAGAAACAGGTAAACATTTTATCAGTTTGTGATAATCAGAAGCCTAACACGAGTTCCCTGAAAGGAATGGGTAGAAATATGGATCTTTATATGCAAATTTATTGTTCATAAAACTGCAAGAAATGAAGATAAAAACAAATTTTTGCTAAAATAATGATAACTTCAAAATTTTCAAGAACTGTTCAAAAACATCTCACAAAATAAAAAAGTGGGCTTTCATGAGTAAATATGGGCATTTAATGCTTAGGCTAAGAGATGGTGTCAAATAATTGATCTTCACAGATTAGATGCCTTTGATCTCATTCCTGTAGCAGGCATCTGCATTTGGTCAGATCAATCACTCTGTTGACCATGTTAACCAGATTTCCCCTAACAGAGTCAAATAATTAGCTCAGCTGTAGACATAGACATGATTAAAGTTTGCAAGATGGCTATTTTTTTGGTTTTTATTTTCAAGCTTGAACTGACCAAGACTTTTATTTTTATCTTTTAGGATTTTTTCCTACTGTTCCACTACTCCATCAAAGAGGACTAATTAATATGCACTCTCACTGTTGCAGTCCTAGTTCAGCTTTATACTCATCTGCCCACTCAGGAGAGTGAATGGGAAAGATTACACAGCAACTCCTAATGTCAAGTTCAAACATCCCCTCAGTCCAAAAGAAACTCCCATTAATGCTTTGAGAAGGACCATAATGAGAACATGAAATGCAAAACATACAGTTCAAAGACAGCACCATTACAAATTACACCCTTCTTTGGATTTCTTTTGTCCTACAAAATAGACTACTTACAATCCATCTGCAATGCCTATCTTCACTTATTGAAACTAAAACCCACATTCATGCTCTGCAATAAGGGCAAGGAGATGCTCCTACAGTTTCAGACATAAATAACAACAGAAGAAAGAATGGGAAAGAAACCAATCTATGCAAATAAGTAGGAATACTGTAATGGCAGATAGTTAGAAAATTAAAATTCAGAATTTGGATCAGCTGATTTTACTAAATACTTCAATGGTGACAACATTTTAAATTACTATGTGTCACTTTGGAGCAGGGGTAATCATTTACAAACTGTTTGTGGAGTATCTAGCAGTTGGGAACAATTACCATGAGGCTTTTAATTTTGGCTCTACTGCAGTGCAAACATCAAATAATGATAGCTCAAAGCATGAAATTTTGTGTGTTGGTTCTGACAGAGCTCACGGAGAGCTCCAGGATACAGGAATGGTCCATGCACACAGGTCATCCCTTCCACTCACCAGTTTGGTTCTTTGGATGAGTCTGTTAAACAACATGTGATGGACCATTGAGTCCCCAGTAATTTAAAGTTTCTGCTCAGCAAGGGTGCTCACAGAGGCTGATGCACTTCATATATTTTAAAGACAGATTAAGTATTTTCTTTTTATTTTTGCTGAGGGACTTGATCAAACCACAGGGCTCCCTGTTCCCTTTTAAATTTTGTTCTTGCTTCAAATGTTTCTCTGCAGTATTGCCCCAGAGTATTCCAGCCATTCCCATATGCAGGAAGAAATTATTCTGGATGATATTTTACTTTCCTGAGTAGTTTTACTTGCTTGGTCATTTGTTTCTCTTAACGCATTCTTATATAGTTTGACAGCTGCATGATCAAGAAATACACATGATAAATGGAAGTCATCCCATAAGAAACCAAGCCCTTTAATCCACTAGACAAATGGTTAAATTTAAATCAAAAGAAGCGGGTCTGGGATAATTTCAAATCCACTTGAAAGCTGTTCAGACAAATTGCAGGCAGAGAGGGTTAGCTGAAAATAAAATTGTTTGGACTGAAATTTAGCTCCCAGAATTTGGCTAAACAAAACAAAACAAACCAAACAAACAGAACAAAAAGAAAAAGAAAAAAGGGGGGGCCTTATTAATGACAGAGTTAGAATTTACTTGATTTATTTTCTTTTTGATTTACAGTGTCTGAAATGAAATGGCTGTAAAAATAATTTCTGGAGCAATAGCTTTATAGCTTTCAAACCTTGCCAGTGTCATAAACAGTGACATTTGTAAGCTGATGAAGGAAAACCTCAAGAACAGAAAACTCTGAATTTCTCAGACTAGTCTTATTCAGACAGATCTGAAGCCAAAGCCAAATTCAGAATTATACCCTCAGTAAATTCAGGCCCACTGTTTCTCAATAGCTACTGCCTACTTAATTAGGACTTTCAAATGAGGATGAAGCCAGAAATGAGTCTCCATTAAATAGCTCAGACTAGTAACGTGTTTAAAGTTAAGAACGTGTGGTGTATATCTGCTTTATCCTTATTACCAGTAGCTTGAAAATAAGCCAATTATCATTTTAAATAACTTACAGTCTTATCCAGCTCTTGTCAGCTTCTAAAATGCAAACAGAGGGAAAGAAAGAGTTTGGGAACAGAGAGCAATAGAGTGACTGTTCCCTTTGATTCAGAAAAGAAAGCTGTAAGAGGCACTTTTCATCTGAGAGATGAAGCAGAAGGAACTTTCACCTAAGCATAGCCAAAGGTTTGGGTGAGGGCTTTCCCATCTATTGCTGCCAGCAAAAGCCACAGGAGTGATTTTTCTCTGAAATTGAAAAGGAAACATACAAGAGAGAGAAAGTGCCGTGTATCTGTCTTCACATATGCACAAACCCTCTCCATTTCATGGCTGAGTATGGCTTCTTTCCAGAGCTGTCTTCTATCATTGCTTTAGAGAAACTATAAACCATAAAGCCACATGAATTCCTACCATGCCCACTGAACAGCTCTCATGAATAGCTACTCATGTTACAGTGAATTTTTCTCTAAAAACATGAATCTGATCAATCTTCTTTCCTTGACAACTTCGCTTTCTCTCATGCTCCCCACAGGTACATTTCTGAACCCCACATCTAACCCAGCTGAGGTTTGTCTCACTTCTGCAAACACCAAGTCTATCTGGAACAATCTGTTGTGAGGCCTCCTGCTTCAAACCACCTTCAAACCACTTATCACCTGGACACGAGAAAACAAAGCACTGATTTAACTGTTTCTGTGCATCTCCTGCACCTACACACAACTTCCAGCTGGTAGGAGAGGGGATGAAGAGAGGGAAGAATGCTGAAGTACTGCTTAGGCTACAAAACACGTGTGGCAGCACAGCCAGCACACACCTCACGTACAGAGAGGAACTGGGCTTGTTTTGGGAAGAAAAATTTAGGAGAAACCAAACCACTGTACACATACCAACCTATAAATCCAGACAAAGAATTTTTCACAGTTCCAGGAACACAAGTAAATAAATGCAGCTGTACAGTAAAGCCATATCCACACCAGGAGGAAAAAAGTTTGGAAAACCAAAATATGTAATTCTATCTTTACAGTGTAGTACCTGCTCTATTCCTAGAATTTATAACAAGGCAGAAATTTGTTTCTTTTACTCACCAAGGGACTGCAGTAGCTTTGCGTCTTGGAAAAGGAAGGGTGATAGCTGCATTTGTCTTACCTATATTCAGATTATTACGTGTGTGAGTTTTTACACCGTATTAGTGATGCCTATTTCCCACCTCCCATCTCTGCTCAGCTCCTTTCAGTCCACAGAGCTTGGGAGAGCATTCTAAAATAACCATCTCAAATGAAACTTCCAGGCCTCTGTGTATGTTCTAACATTCCATCCTGCAAAACAAGAAAAAGATTTTTAAAAATAAAAAAAGGATTAAAAAACCCTAAACCCAGAAGTTTCGTGTAACAGTGTTGCTTTCTTTCTTGGAAAAAAAATCTGATTCCTTAAGCTCCCTGACTGCACCAAGAGGGCCCACTGCATCTGTTAAACTCATTGACTGTGACTCCAGCCTTCATATGAAGCAAAATTTCAGTTTTATGAACTTTAGTTTGTGTGAAGCCCAGCAATAATGTCACCAGAGCCCTGTGGGTACGGCAGGGAGGGCTGACAACAACATGCTGTAGAGCTTGTGGTACCAGCTCCAACAGGGCTACAGGCCTCATCTGGAACATTGCTGAGCCTCAGCATGATCCAAAATACTTGAGCTGCCAACCACTGGCAAATTTATTAACTGTCAGGCAAAAAAAAAAAACACAGAGAAGTTAGCCATTTATTTTATTATACTTATAGATGTCCATTATGATGGCAAAACACAGTAGTAGGGAAAAAAATATCTTCTCTTCTCTCTTGAGAGATATTTCCAGATTCCTCGAATGGCTTGACCGCTCTTATTTGATAATTTTCATAGCATACCTGGAGTATATCATATATGAAAACACAGCACAGATTTATGGATTTTTGCACTGGAGGTCTGCTTCAAAAACTCTCCTTGGCCTCCACACAAAGATACAGGGAAAATAAATAAATTCTTCTTTGCTTTTACTACCTCAAGCACAAAAGATAACTAGTTAATGCATAATTACAGAACCCTACCAGGAAAAATGATGATCCTCTGAGAGCCTGACTTTAATTATGCTTCAGCCAATGACTGCTTTCAGCACTGACCTCAAGAGAAGAAGGCACATGACTTGGAGACTGCATTACCCACACAGACTTTAAGACTAAGATGGGACCTGGAGTGTAGTTAAAGTTCTACCCCTTATTTTTCCAATTAATTCACAATTGTGAATACTAACCTGAGGGGACATTAGATAGGTTCGTTCTAAATGGCATTTGGGTTTTTTCATAATTTCCATGAAGGAAATTCCAGCAATGAAAGTGATTATCACCTTAAAGTTTTGTGGAGAAAATGCACTTCTTGGCACATCAAATTGTAAAATCTCTAATTATAGGTCTCAATAAAGAGCCAAATGCTGCTGTAGCAGCACATCACTAAACAGCCTCCTTTTTGAAAGGTGTAAATATAAACAGACTTTTGCCACAGCTGTACACATTGATTGTAAGTGACCAATGCATTGGTTTTTTATTGTTTTCTCTAAATCTGTTCAGCCAGAGGGCCCAATTCTCCAGTGACTGACCCCACCACAACTTAACTGACTTCAAGAGCTCGGGTCCCCTTATCCTCCTGTGAGAGCACAACCCAAACAATGGTGGGGGTAGGGCTTTCACACAGAAGAAGCTATCTCTCCCTCAGCATACAGGAAAAGTTCCAGCAGATTTCTTTCTACCACACTCCAGAAAAGCTTGATCTGCTTCTGATGTACATTTTCATCTAGGTCAGAAAGCTGTCCAGTTTACCCAGCTCAATGAGGTCAATCAAAGCCATTGCTTTTCTGTGTGCTGTAAGCAGGAAATCAGAACCTTCAGCTTCAAAAAACATATTCAAGGAAGTATAAACTTCATAGATGAGCAAATTCACACTCCTCCTTTCACTGTTTTTAGATGAGGCAAACCTGAGGTAAAATTTAGGCTCACAGAATTATTTCCCAAAATAACTTCGGTTAAAAAATTCCAACAAGTTTTACGTTCAGAAAGACAGTAGAAAACGCCTCCTATCTTGGGACCAGCCCAAAAAATTATCTACAAGGCTAATTTTCTTCAGGGTTGAGCTACATGGAACCAAATTTCCTGAAGATTTCTCTTTTCTTCTTGGCATGGTAAGAAGTGAATTTTCTGGAGTTTATTGGTTTTCATTCCTTTATGTGTTATCCTTCTTGCTGCTGAACTTTCCAGACATCACATTTTAAAATGCCTTTCAGAACCTCCCATGTAGCCCTGGTCTTTTTGTCCATTTCCTTGCTCAGTGTTCTGTGTAGTTTCACATTTGTGACATTTGGGCTTCTCTGAGAAGCCTTTTAACCATATTCATATTGTGCAAATAAAGAAGTTACCTCTCAGGAAAACTGGCAGTGCATTGGGTTTGCGTGGCCACGTCTTGTAGCAGGGTGGCTACAGGGAGCAGCTTCCATGAGGAGCTGCCAGGAGGTTCTCCCATGTCCAGCAGAGCCAATGGCAGCTGGCTCCAAGATGGATGTGTAAGTGGCCAAGGCTGGACCAGTCAGGAATGATGGTAACACCTCTGCAGTAACGCACTTAAGAAGGAAAAAAGAGTTATTGCACAGAGGGAATTGTGCTCACAAAAGAGAGGAGTGAGAACATGAGAGGGACTGCCAAGGTCAGTAGAGAAGCAGGGGCAGGAGGAGCTTCAGACCCCAGACCAAAAATTCCTCTGCAGCCTGTGGTGGATGTTGTGGGGAGGCAGCTGTGCCCCTGCAGCCCATGGAGGACCATGGGGATGCAGAGATCCACCTGCAGCCCATGGAGGACACCCATGCTGGACCAAGATGCCTAAGAGGTGGCTGTGAGCCCGTGGGAAGCCTTTGCTGGAGCAGGGTCCTGGCAGGACCCACAGACCCACAGAGGATCCCACACAGGAGCAGACTTCCTGGTTACCCTTGTGACCCTTTGGGAGACCCACACTTTGCGAGCAGCCGGTTCTTGGAGGATTGCACCCCTTGGAAAAGACCCTTTTTGGAGTAGATGGTGAAGAACTGCAGCCCATGGGAAGAGCACATGTTGGAGAAGGTCATGGAGAACTGTCTTCCATGGGAGGGACTACAGCAGCAGGGGAAGGACTCTTCTCCCTGAGCAGTGGCAGAAACAATTTGGGATGAACTGACATAACCTCCATTCTCCATCTGCCTGCGCTGCTGGGGAGAGGAGGTAGAGCTGGGAAGGAGGGAAGGGTGTAGGGAAGATGTTTTTAAGATTTGTTTTACTTCTTATTATCCCACTTTGATTTTGTTAGTGATAAATTCAATTAATATCCCCAAGCTGAGCCTGTTTTGAGTGAGATGATATTTGGTGAGTGATCTCTCCCTATCCTTATCTCAACTCATAAGCCTTTAATTATATTTTTTCTCTCCTGTCCAGTTATGGAGGGGAGTGATAGAGTGGCTTTGGTGGGCACTGAGCATCCAGCCAGGATGAACCCCCCCTCATACAGGAATAGCTGCAAGTTATTCACAGAATCTGGTTGAAATTTTTACCCCATGACTCTCTTGACTCTGCTCATAATTACAGTCTTCTGAAACTGAAAATCAAATAACAAATGGGTGCTGACTGATGATCCCTTTCCTACAGTAGGATCTTGGGTAATACAAGGTTCTCAGACCCAAAGAATTACACATATATCTTATTGATTAATATTTTAAAAATCATAAATGCCTAAATACTGACTCTTGTATTTAAAGATATTTAGACATACTTTTCAAGCTTGTACTTAGAAGAAGTTTTATTCTGTTTTGATGTAAAAAACTAGAAGTACAGCAACTGTAAAATCTCTATAAAATGCAAACTTGTCTGTTTTCTTTATAACACTTACATTCTGTATTCTGCATTGTTAAATTTAAAGCAAGGGAAATATATTACTCAAGCAGACACATGCATGTATTTTCAGCTCTCAGCCTTCAGACATTGAGCTCTTGACTTGGGTCATTCAGACATAAAGAAGTACTAAATCTGAGCCTAGAAATTGTATATGTCTCTTCCCTTGCTTAAATTAACATTCCAAGATGTTTTTTCAGGCAAATTTCTGCATTTTATATGTGGTATTATGCCACTGGATTTGGTATGCTTCACCTAGGTTCACTGCAAGTTTTCCCAGTAGTTAAGGTAATTCTGCAGCTGCAGTGCTCATGAAAGATGTAATTGGTAACAGCAGAAGATGGATTTCTTCACCTAACACAAGAGAAAAGAGAAAGAAACAGCACAAGGGTCTCTGCACCAGAATATGGTCTGAAATGTTCACCTTTGAAAACAAAAATGTGATTTGGTTTCCACACTCATCGGTTTTGGGTCATTTAGGGATATCTCCTGAGGTTGCTCCTCAGAAGTCTATTCATTTCCAAGAAATTGCAACAGAGAGAATAAATGCTCTGAAATATACTAAGTCAATATACACAAGTGAAACTGGCTCCAATGTCATTAACGAAAAGATTCAGGACTCTGCAAACTCATTTCTTGGGAAGGAACTAGTATGTCCTACAACAGCTATGCATTGATTGAAAAAATGGAACTGAAACTGATGTCTAACAAGGGAAACCTGAAAACTTAACCACGACCTGTACAAAGAAGCATGCCACTGCACGGAAAAAGAATCAGCCATTTCTAAACTTGGCATAACTCAATTAATTTGTCTTGCTTTGGCCTTATACTTTCTCATTTCCATTCACTGCAGCTAACTTGAGCATTTCTCTTGTCAGATAAAATAAATAATATCTCACATATTTCAAAGCTTTCAGAAGACTTACTGGTGTGAAGTATCAATCAGAAAGTTTGGATGAAAAGCTCATGTCTCGAGCAAGAAAGGCTTGGTTACCATAAGCAGAGATTGTCAAACAGTCCCTACACCATTTAGATACCAGATTCTCTGCAATTACTGTGGTAAAGGACGAAAGTTAAATAATTTATAATTGAAAAGTTCAGTATCCTATTATCAAACTCCTTAGACAGCCAACACCCTATGACACAGGGCTATCCTAAATTCATCAGCAAATAACTTGCTGCTTTTGTCTGAAAAATAATAAAAGTAAGGAACATAACAAATTATTTATATTTAAAAGAGAAAAATCAGCTGATAAGTCTCAAATATGACTGGCTCAGTTGCTTTGTGTTAAGGATCCAAAAATCTTTTGTTCCCTTTTAAGGTAAACCCCATTTGAATACACATAGCAGTGAAACTGCCTAACAAGATTTATGATCAAAGCAGATGTGAAGTAATTGCTACTGGTTTGTGCAGCAAAGTGCCTCATACAAATAAAGGCTACAATATAAATAGAAACTAATTTGGTTCAAAGTGTAAGGAAACAGACCTTATGGAGAGGGGGAATAAAAAATGTGTACATTCATGTTATTAGATCACAGTTATTTTTAAACTTCCACCGTGAAGTGACAGCACCAGCAGAAATGAGCTTTCCTGTGTGCTTCTCATAAATGTGATCTGTGTAATCAGGAGTTCAGATTCTCCTGGACATTTACTCAGTCCTACAGATGAGTACCTGTGGAGGGGTGAGGTTGGGGGCCAGACATGAATAACCAAAAACAAAACAAGGAAGTTCACCCCTGGAAGTTAATGTCTAAATTAAAATAAATCACCTAACTCACCTTAAGTGGCATCACCATTTTTGCAAGTTTCTGCTATTGTGATGAAAATGTCTCTGTTCAAGAAGAAGGAATGGCAGAAATTGAATCACTTTATAGTCATGGCCCTTACATGTCTAGAATAACAGCTTCAACATAATTGCTATTTTACTTTTCTGAAATGCTTTAAACAATGCAAAAAAAATCACAATAACGAGAGCAACATTAGTTTTCCAAAGGTTTGTGGTATTTAATGGATCGTTGTATTATAGCTTGAGAGATTCACAGCACAACATCCTCCTTTCTATATTGGAGACATGGATTTGATGGTTGGACTGTTTGATGGATGAGAAACTGTTTGTATGGCCGCACCCAGAAGGCAGTGGTCAATGGCAAAATACCCAGATGCAGATCAGGGACAAGTGCCAGGGGTCCATGCTGGGACCAGCACTGTTTAATACCTTCATTGATGACACAGCAGGACAGAACACACCCTCAGAAAGTTTGCAGGTGACACCAAGCTGAATGGTGCCATGGTGCCACTGACATGCCTGATGGATGAGACGCCACCCAGAGGGACCTGGACAGGGAGGCCCACGAAAACCTCATGAGTTTCAACAAGGTCAAGAGCGAAGTGCTGCCTTTTTGAAGAATTCAGTAAATTTATCAGGAAGGTCATAAATATTTTGCAAGGAAACACAAATGAAATATCTCATTGTCTGTAAAACTTTGAACAATTATCTGTACTCCAGGCATCACCTGGATTTAAAGACCAAAGTGTTATAATCTTCATTATCTGCATCACAGCATTCACATCTACCAGACCTCGGACACAAAATAGGATAAAGTTCTTTCCTTGACCAAAATTCTTGCCCTCCAAAAAATTCCATATAAAGAGTGGCAATTGTGAACATTACTCCATCTACAGATGAGGGTGAAAGAAATTGTGATTCATCGTCACTGACCACCGAACATTCATAACTTCACTACTAAGATATGCACTTTCTGTTTCTCTGATATTCTAATCAGGAGGAATGATGACCACTGAAATGCTGACAGTCCTTGAAACACTCAACATGGACAAAAAGAATCATAACAGATTTCTAAACCCCTGTTTCATACCAAAGAGAACAGTCATGTTAGCTTTGCTACAGTGAAAAGTTCACACTTGCTGGCAACTGATAGCCATTCTATACACATCTACTGACATTTATTACTAAATTTCACAGCATTAACTCACCATAAAAAAAGTCTGTCTTTAGGACTTAATTCCATCTATGCCTTTTCTAACCTGTGACAGCTGGGAATAACTCCAAACCGCACACTTCAACCCTTGAGAAACCACTTCTGGACCAACTCCCTCCTCTCCAGCAGGCCACACCATTCCTGAATGAGCTTGTAGCGTAACTAAACAAAGGCCAGCTACAACCTCATCTAACTGATGCTCAAATTCTAAACTTGGAACAGTCTGAAATCATGCCAGAACACAGAATGGAGCCTTCTTAGCAGCACAGATGATCCCCTATCCACAGAGGGAACACAGAAGATGGTTTCTCATCTGGGGCATATCTGCAGCATTTGACTGTGAGTTACATGGTCTTATGGAGATTATAAGACATTTGCTAAAAGAGATGACAGGAGCAAAAGGTAATTTGCTGAAATGTTTTGAGTCTCTCTGGAATGTATCCATCAAAACCTGATGGGAAAACCTCACTTTCATCTGACATCTATTACTTTGGTGTACCATATGATGGGTTTTCTTTACTAGCTAATATAGGGACTATTTAAATGCTAATAATGGAAATGCCCATAATCTATAATGACACACAGAGATATTGTTCATATGTACAATCGTGCTCTTTTGCATAGGGTAAGGTGAAGTGCTTCAAGGGCAAAGCATGTAGCTGAAGATGAATCTCAACACAAAAGAACTAGGTAGTGAACAAAAAATGGATGGACATTTTTAAGATTTTTTGGTTCTTCTTAGCCAGTCAGTGAACAAATATAAGTGGGATTTATCTGCCCTAAAAAAAGGCACAAGAAAGAATGACAAATGTAATTTAAGGATGAGAGTGTAATTTAAGGATGAGAGTGTCTAGATTACCTTTACTTATCAATAGTGAGAGGTTCTCACCTCCTGAGAGTGATTTATTTCATCTACAGGTTAGAGAAGTCATTCTATGCAATGTGTATCTCTCTTCATAGATTGCACAAAAAGAACTTCATTATTAACTCTGACTGTGATTTACAGCATTTAGATATTTATAATTCAGTAATTTGGGATTTCTCACTAATACTGAAGGCTGTGGTCATGCCATGCTCAAACAAGAGTGTTGTATCAAGTTGTCAAGAAAATTGTGGATCTTTCTGGTGGATGAGACAATTGCAGTAACTCAACAACACACAGCACATCCCAGCACAGAACCCCAGTGCCTATGGAAATCCATCTAAAACAAAGTGCTGGAGCATGTCTTCAACCACTTAAAACACTATAAACATATAAAACTTTATTCTTTGTCTATTTTAGCTACCCAGAATATTTGGAATCACTGCTATCTTTATAGTTGTTGATGTAAGGATTCTCCAGGTTGCAGGTAACCAGAAAAAAAGACACACCTAAAGTTTCAGGATAATTATTTAATATTTGCTCCTTTGCCATAGAAGAATTATCTTTAGCAGAGGCACACAACTCCAGATCTGTGCCACTAGTTAGGTTTACAGCAGAATTGACAGTTTCATGTTCCTGTGGCAGTGACTGTACTGCTCACCATTCTCTTGGTCACTGGCAAGAAATAATCCCTCGCTCCCTGAGAGAAGTTCTGCTGCTGTAAATGTGGAAGCATTGTGTTTCTACTCTGTGGCTCTCACAAAAATTACTAAGCATATAAGGTCCATTTCAGAACCTTATATATAGCTGTGGATTTCTAAGAAATGATGCACATTCGTAACCCCCAGTGCCTTGCGAGCACAAGGCACATTTCTTTGATTTTGCCCTCACTAACAGTAATGCATAACATACGTGTTTAAAAACCACCAGAGATCTCACAAGTACTTCTCTGCCCTACCCAAGGAGTGGATGAGTATGTGACAGATGTGAGTTTTGTTCTTAAAATGCTACTGGGACTCACTCACCTACTATAGTAATGAGTATGGTAGTAGTCATACTCAGAAAAATAAAGCTAAACCAATTTCAGTGATGTTTTCCACAGAAAAGAGCTTTCTATTTCTTATTTCTCATGTCTTGATGGGAGATGAACAGTTAAGAAAGGTTCTTAAAGCTCATCATATTTAAGTAGCAACAGGTGAAGTAGAAAGAGTAAAGCTCTCATAGAGAGGCCAAGACCCGCCTCATCCCTTAAGGCTTTCTCTTAAGATATATAAACCACAAAGGTAAATAAATTATTCTTTGTATTTCAAGCCACAGATCCATGTCCTTCTCTACCATAAAATAATGAAATTTGGGTGAAATTATATGAGGAGAAAACTACTAGGTTTTTCATATCTTCTACTTTCAGACCACAAGAAAGAGTCCAGGCTTAGAGAGCAGAAAAAAATATGTATAAGGTTAAGCTGAGGAACAGCACATAGAAACTTGGAGAAAGACTATTTACAAGGCATGTAGTGACAGGACAAGGGAAATGGCTTCAAACTGAAATAGAGTAGGTTTAGATTAGATATGAGGAAGAAATTCTTCATTGTGAGGCTCCAGAACAGGTTTCTCAGAGAAGCTGTGGATGCCCCATCACTCTGAACACTCTGGCAGCATTCAAGGCCAGGCTGGATGGTCCAGTGGAAGGTGTCCCTGTCCACAACAGGTGGGGTGGAAATAAATGGTCTTTAAGTTTCCTTTCAATCAAAACCATTCTGTTTTTCTATGATGAACTTATGCCATTTACAGCCTACAGTACTCCACGCTAGGGAAAAAATAAGTAACAGAAATACAGTTTTAAGGCTTCTAGGAATTAATTTGAGAAAAGTAACACTGAACTCTTCAGTTCTGGAAGGAAAAAGACACCACTGATAGTGCTCTGAAGAGAGATTGGGACCAGATAATCTCCAGAAATTGCTCCCAACCTGAGTGATTCTACAATTTTACATAACAAACTATAACACAGTCCTAACTAAAGTGAAGGTTACATTTTTGGTGCAAGGGACCTCTCAAAAACCCCACATAAACCTGTAATTTCATTGTTGTCACACTACTTTTTTTTTTTTTTTTTTTTTTAATGAGAACTTACATTTTCCCAAATTTCCAATAGCCTGGATATTTATTTGAGCTGTCACATAACTGTACACCTCTCTACAGTGTGCATGCGTGGTTTTGTTTAAACATTGAGACACTTCAAGTTGTTTTACCATCCTTGAATTCTGTATATTTAAATGTACAGATTTTCACCAAGACCCGAAGCAATGCTCTGAAATACAGTGTAACATAATGCAGTGTAACATAATATTTTGTTTTCTTTCCATCCTGGTAGGAAGCCCACATAGCATTGCTGCTGAACCCAAAGACAGCGAGCCAGTCTTTCCACCAAAACCAACGTAACCTGAAAAGCAGGTTGCCTGTCAGTTAAAAGCTTTATTAAACTGACCTGATGCACTATCATGTGTTATAAATTTAATGGCATTTTTGTGTAATTTTTAGAAGCATCTCCTGATTTTAGGGTTTTGCGCTTTTCCTCTCCACTCAGTACTAGTGTAAAAATGTGCTAGCAAAGTGTTACTTTTAACATTGCCATAATGGAACTTTTTTTATTTTATCACTAAGCTACTATGTTGAGGCAAGGTGCTAAAGTCCTGTGAAAAATGTATGCAATAGCTTAAGAAAAAATCTGACGTCCAAACTTGTAGTGACAGCTTCTGGAGTATAGATAAGAGTTCACTTTATCTTTGCCTCAAGGGCTCAGAAATATTTATCTTTGGACCTGCTAGCCTTGATGTTAAAATTTGGACAAAGGAATTGGAATGGTCTATTATCGCTCTGACTTAGATCACTGCATTTTCTCAGATTTCTGCTCCAAACAACATTCTATCCTCTCCTTGAAAGGTATTCAGCATACCTATCTTATGTGCACATAATCCTCCTCTGGAGCAGTGTAAAAGCATTATCAGCAATAATAGACTTCCCTATCAAAGGACTGATTTAAGGTATAGCTAATTTCAGACTTTTGCCTTCTCGTCCTTGCTTGTCTCTAGCAACGAAATTGTTTCCAAACAAAGCAGGTTGCAGACATTATTTTAAAAAGTAGTTATCTATGCTTTCTAAGACTTAATGTGAGTAAACTCAAACTCCATATGGTGATTATTTTTCAGACCCAAAGGTTATTGATCTGCAGCAATCCAAGCCTCTGGAACAGTGTGTGCTCATGGCTGCACTGCAGAATGACAAACCAGTCATCTTCAGTCTAGGCCTCTATGTCTTGAATCCCAAGCAGCACCAAATCTGCACATTTTTATGTAATCAGCACTTGCCATGGATTCAAAAATCAGCTGTAAAACAGCACTACTCCTGTGCAGAATCTTTATGCTGGTGTGTCTCAGCTTACAGACCTGTTAGAGAATCCAGCAATAAATAAACATGGTAATAAGCTGAGATCTCTGTAAATGTTTCTGAACCAGCACACTGAGAGCTGTCTCGATGAAGTCTGTCATCTTATAAACATCACTCCAGACTGATCAAAGAAAAACATTTTGGCCTGTAAATTTTAAAGTACTGCAAAATGTTTAAAGCTGAGATAATGTTTAGCACTTCGCAAAGAGTGTTGCACAAGATGGTAATGCTTTGAGTCCTTTCACATTGCAATGTACAGAACTTTTCTGAAATGTGAATTTGACACCAGGCATAATTTAGGTGTTTCCTTCCATTTCGTATATATCTGGAAGAGGGTTGATTTGAAAAGATTACATTTGTTTTCAAAGATTTTTTTTTTTATTCACATCTGACATGAAGCCTCTGGTTATTTGCTGTCTGTGATTTCTGGAAAGTACATTCACTGTTATGTTTTCCCATTTCTTTGACACAGTCTTTACATTCACTTGGCTTTTAATTTCTTTGAAGTAGACTGGTGGGAGGTTTTATTCTCTAATACATGAAGTTTCTTGGGTGTCCCTCAGGTATTTCCAGGTTTGCTTTAATCAACTGTTACAGAATACACAGCTTTTTATCTGGAAACAACACAATTATTTTTTCAGAGAGCATTTTATCTCCTTTTTGATCCTAGGAGTAAAAAGGTTTTTTTTCTACTCTGTAGGTAGAGGTCTCCATGATTGTGCCTATCTTGAGAATTTCAGAGGGCCTGACACAGCAGAGGGAGAAGTTGATAAACAGCACTGAGATACCCTGCTGTGAGACACAGACACAGTCTCCCTGTTCCACACCAACCCAGTACCTGAGCATTTATGTATGAACATATATCTACATATATGCATGCACATGCATGTCTGTGTGAATAACTGCACATTAGCATGTAGTCTGCTTCCATGTTCTGGGGACAACTTTAGTACAGGCAGATCCAATTGTGAGGCACTAATCTTCCAGCAATTAGCTACACAAGTGCATGTCTTAACTGATGTGTGGTCATTTGCAGTGAGACTTCTGGCATTTAGCTGTCTCTTTCCCAAGGCACTGATGAATAGAGATGCTGGGACAATTATTTTTTGATCTGAAGAACAGAGACAGCCTTCATGTCACCCATCACCAGTGACATCTGCTGATCACTCAGAAGCACAATAACAGAAGGGAGACTTGCAACTAAACATTCTGTGCAATTGCCATCCTCATCCACATCATTGCAAGCAAATCTGTGCTTTCGTCTCTATTTAATTCCTCTTTGCTCTCATGTAAATTTATTCCAGAAGCAGCTCCAATGTATTTTCCACCAAATGACACTGTAAGACTGCCAGATTTCCTCCTGCTGTCACAGTGCCTAATATAGATCTCTAGCCCTACCATTAATGTCTAAGAGAGCTCTAGAGAAGGAGGCCAGCATTACAGAGAGCCATTCATTTATAATTACAATTATGGCTTTACCAGGATTTCCTAAAAACCTCTGGTTTGGGGGTGGGCAACACAATAGGAAATCTAAACAAGTACATGAGCTGTTTTTAGATACTTTTCTGAGCTGAAATTGCATATTTTGTACCAAATATTTCACTATGGATAAGGAGTACCTAATGGAGCTCAGAATGTAATATAAATGTGCCAAATTTTCCACAGTTGGATTCTGCATAAAATTGTTGGACCACACTTCCTTGCACAAATAGCACGGGGGAGGAGCAGTAGGAGGTAATAGCATGTGCCATGGCTGGCTGCTTTGTGCTGGCCATTTGATGCAGTCATTTGCCCTACAGCATAGGATTGGGCTCTGCTATTATGAATGGATTTGAAATGCTCATATGTCCCAGGAGACCAGAATGGACCACTTCAGTCAATAACGCAGCCTCAGCCCTGTGTGCCCCTGGAAACGGCCCCAGTTCAGCAACTGAGCTGAACTGAAAGGAGGACAACACAAGTGGTTCCAGCATACAAATGTGTACAAGCACAGGGAGTATTTTATATACATATGTAATTGTTGTTCTGCATACATCACTCTGCTCTGTACTTTTCAGTGAAATCATACAAGGTGGAGCTTTTTCCCACATGTCTGAAGCCAAGCCATTACTAAATTTTGTACAGCCACTGACCAGATCTTTTCTGCTATTACAAGGCATAATCGAATCTTTGTCAGACATTTACTTAATAAGGGACAACTGTTACAGGTAATAGGGGTTAACTCTGGTAGGAATGGCCAGTGGAATTTTTAGCAGAATTTGAATATAAACTTTTGTCACTACCAGCCTTAATATTTAACTACAATGGTTGGATTGATGGGACTTTTGACTCTAAATCATGTCTTTGCACAGGCCATTTGAAAGCAAATGAATAAGTGTTCAAACTTCTCTTTAAATAGGTACATACCTCCACTGAAAATTTTAAAAGAGAATTGCTTATTTTGTCTCCACTTGCATTTTCATCCTATCACATTTGCACCATACATACAATAAGACAAGAGTTGTCACTTACACTTTCCCAAAAAGGACAAATTATTTTCCAAAATGTGTTTAATTATTTAAACACACAGTAGTTCCTCTTACTATTGAATTCATCCACTGCCTCACAGAAATTTAGGAGCACAAATTCTGCAAATGAGTTGCCTTCAATGCCTGTCTCCTTTTTCCCTGGAGTCTGATGGATGAACTCCAGTATTGATGACTCAACTCTGCTGCACCAGCACTTCCTGCTGAGGGCATGATGGTATCACAGAAAACGACCTTGTCCTTTTCCCGTCGCATACGTTGTTCACACTGTTACTTTTCATCCTATCGCAGCAAGTCAACATAACATCACCTCAGCATTTACTTATCAGACAACCTGTCAACAGTTTAAAGGAAAAAATTTCTGTCTGCCAATCCACTATCTGAACCAAATTGTGGTAGGCTGGTGGTGGATCATGCATATCTACAGAAGAAAGTAATTGAAATGATCCATGGGTCAATACCCAGACATCAGTAATTTGAAATTGCAGTGGCTTGTGCAGCACATGTTTTATAGATCAGCCTTTTTTTTTCACCTTTGCATGATAAGATTATCATCAAGATGCAGCAGCAATGTCGACATAGTTAAGAATATCCCTGGAGCTTTTTATTTCTGATTGAAAGTAGCTTTTGAAGTTTATTCATATTTCAAGTGGAAGATAGAAAGACCACATTTTGAAGATAACACAATGTCAGTGCTAATGTTAAGCCCCATTCTTGTCTAGTGCTATACCACTAAGTCAGACAGTCTGTGAAAGTCTGTGTGCAGGAGGGTGTTAGGAGAAATGTGAAGAAAACCCTCTCATAAAACCCTAAGTACAGAGTGAACAAGAAATGGGAGCTGCAAGTTTAGATGGGTGAATGCAACAGCTGAACCCCAGTCAAGATTACTCTCTCTTCCTAAATGCAGAAATTCTTCTGCTTCTGCAGTTGCAAGAAATAACAAAAGAACTCTTTACCTCTATTCATTTTGTTTATAACTCCACTGGGAAGCAACAGCTCTGTAAATAATATCCATACATGAAGAAAAGCTTCTGTCTTTTTTTTTTTTCCTGACTACATTGTCTCATTTAAGACAAGGAGCCAAGAGGGGTTCAGTTGTATATTTTACGTGTATTTCCAAGTATGTAAATTCATTTGTTTTAAACTTTCAGAGAATTCCAGAAAAGCTTACATTTTGGCTATAAGCCTGCAAGTAAATTCCAGCATTTTCTCTGTCCAAACTGCTGTCACTGAAATTCTTGCAGTCATGAACCTAATTTTAAATTAAGTCTTCTAGGATTTTAGTCAAGACAGAGATGACTTTTTAGTTCTCTACAATTCTTCCAGCTTCTCAGGTGGATTTGCAGCCCAAGATATATCCCACAGAACACATCTAATAGCATTTGTCCAGCTTACTGGGAAAGGACCACTGGAGAAAGAAAATCATTAGACAAGTATCCCAGGCACTAAGTCATAGCTTGGTTCTCTGTCTGAGACTTATAAATTACATAAAGCCAACTGAGAAAGTCCCTCTTGTTTGCAATTCATTTACACACACAAACACCCAGTATACCACTGGGAAATGAATGACAATCCCTTCTACAGCATTCTGTACTTTTCCCTCACTTTCACTGATGATCCTCCTCTGCTCCCAAGGAAAAGAATACCGAAGAAAATGCTCAATTCACTGTTCTCATGACAACCACTCTGCCTCTCCTTCCCCTTTTCCACAGACCAGACGTGAACCTGGAGGCATACACATTGATCTGGTTATATGGAGGTGGACATGCAGCTCACAAAGCTGCGCCCACCACCCACCGCAGCGAACCACGTAAAGGAAACAACATGGAAGTATCTCTGTTTATTCCAGTCACTAGGGTTAGCACAGAGTGGCTTGGCATTTGGGGACAGCTAAAAAGAATGACTATAATCAAAATGTTTGCATGGAAAGGATGTTTTTAACCATATGGAACTACAGTGTCTGTAGACCTTTCCTGCTACACCCACACATTTCAATTTCTAAACTTTTCTACTCCATTTCTAAACCAACTCTGGCTTCTTGTTTGTGGGAGCATGACAACTTGCATACCAAGAGCATTTCCCCACAGGACACTCACAGTCAGGTACAACCAATTCTGTGCCAACAAAACTCCAGTCTCCTCAAGCTACTCTTGAATTTGTTGCAATTTCTGTGATTTGGTCGTCATACCATCAATTACTCCCCACACTATATCTGTGCTTTAATTTCATCCTCCTAAATAGAGCTTTTGAGGAGTTTACCTAACTTCATTGCAGTGATTTGAGCCATCTCTCCTATTTTCCAGACATGGTTTAAAATCTGATCTTTCTTCTAAACTGATAATTTAATCTAACAAGTTTACACATTTTAAATATGTGAATTGTGCAATCGTGTATGTTATTAATGAACTTCTTTTTAAAATAACTTAGTCCAGAGAAAACTCTGGCATGATCTCATTCTAAGCATTGATCAGTATTTGTGATAGGACTTTGATAACTCTGCAGAGGAAGGCTTTTCCAGCCTATACTGCCTCTCCAAGGACAAATTTCATGAAATCACATACAAAAAATTTCAAGCTGGAATTTTCAATAGTCTTCCCGAAGACATAAACCAAACAGACCTACCACAGAATGGAACCAGATTCAACAGACAGGTTCAGAACAGTATCCTGAACATGTTAAAAGGCAGGTCTACATGATAACATCCAATTCTATCCTGCCAAAACAGTAATCTTCACCTTTCCTTGGTTCCCTGTCTCATTCATAGCACTCTAATACTAACAATAAATGGGGCTGGCCAGAAGCTTCCTCCAACTCCTTCCCAGTCTTGTTCTGATCTCTCTGCCTCTTCTTTCTCTCACCAGGCTACCTGGGCATCTTTACCTGATTTCAAAAGTTCATAAATTGTCTGTAATGGCAACCAACAGAATAACACCAAAAGGCTTCACTGCTCTTATCAGGTCTGAAGGGAAGCATTTTTTTTTTCTGATTCATTCAGTTTTAGTGTCTGCCTAAGCCTGGATCTTACACTGAATGGATCATTAATCCACCTAATGCTGCACAGGGGATCTGTTGTTTCCCAGCTGTCTTTAGCTATGCCCATTTCTCCACTCTGTTCTTATAAATAAATGAACCACACTGAGAAAGACAAGAACTGGCACTACAAGCCCTGTATCATCATATTGAGATGAGAATAGATTCAAAGATGAATCTAAATAAAAGTATGGACAAGTACAACAGAATTTTTTAATGCTAAACCCAAAAAAATGAGAAACTTTGAGAGCAATATGGCAGAAGAAGACCTAACCTGGTGTACCATAGGGTAATGTGCTAATTACAGTACTGATTTACATGAACTCCTTATTATAAATTATGTTTGCTTTGTAAGAATGACAAATATAGACCCCCACATACAGGCACACAAGCACATACACATAAAGGTCTCCTAAAACTGAAAATCAACAGTTAAAAATTTTAATAAATACATGGAGAGAAGTTAGCCCAAATATATACATAATGTATTTGCTATACTCTGAGGGGAAAAAACCTTCCCAAATCAGTCTTGAAAGCCAAGACTAAACAGTAAGAAAGCCTCCAGCAAAGGGGCATTCATCCAAAATCAAACAAACCAAAACACACATAGTTTTAAAAAGTAAGTTAAGAATTTGACTATCCCAAGATTACCTTATTGTGTGGTTCCTTAAAGAAAATTCATTATTTAATAGATCTAAAGAACACTTAGGATTTCATTGCTTCCCAGTCTCCCCACACATTTCCTTGTTACAGGGTAAATTCCTTCTCAAAACAAAATCTCCACAGTACAAAGCAACCTCACAATTCAATTTCCAAATGAGTCAGTTCAGACAGAAACAGTCTAAGTTAAAAACAAGCAATCCAACACAGGAAAAAAAAAGGTGTTAGGACTCAAAACTCCCCTGCTGCTGAAAAAGGTTTTTTTTCCAAAGCAATAAACAGACTCAGCTCAAAGAAACCATTAATTCATAGAGCTATTTAATGCTCTCTAGTGTCATAAGATTAATCAGTCTCTCTGCACACTTATTCCAGAGCCAGTTTTCCAAGTCTGAATATCTTCCAAAACAGTTCCTCACTTGAACTGTACGTGCAATAAACATTTCCCCTTCCAGGGTGCACTTTCAACAGATTACTAGGAAATAATCACTGATGTCATTCCAGCAGTTTTTGACATTGGAAGCCAAACGGATCTTGTACAAACTTGTCAATTCACGAATGTGAAGCCCTAGGTAATTCAGAAGCAGTGTAATGATCCTTCATAGCATGTGAGGTAAACTGCTGTAGCTCCAATTCCTGCATGGAGTAGGCATGGCCACACTGCTGCCCGGCCAGCAAAGCCTTTATCTACATGGCAGGTAAGAGCTGCTGCCCATGCAGATTAAAACAAGCTCACGAGTCAGAAAATAGGTCATGTCTTCTAAGACTTTTTACCTGTTCCCTGATCTTGGAACTACCTCCATGTGAATATAAAAAAAGGCAAGTATTTCAAGCCACCTTTCTTTTTGTTTCCTACAGGAAGCATTTCTATGCAGCAGAATTCCACCCCAGCCATATTCTCAGGCATAAGAGTTTTGCAGACCTTATAAGATTTAAATAAGCTAAAATTACTGTCTATTACAATTAATATCAATATACCTTTTCTAATATACATAATAGAGACACACCAAAAAAAATGGAGTTTCAACAGTTAAAGTCTAAGCAGCCCAGCTAGCCAGCTGGCAAATTGTTAATGATTCTGCCCATTTGTAAACACCTTTATGCTTTGATGAGGTGATGTGAAATGGTAGCCAGTATGTGCTTGTCAGGAGGAATCATATCAGATTAAATTAATTAATTTCCTTAAGACCAAAAATAGATTTGTGCTCTCTTCCTCTTCTCACAGTAATTCATTCCCACTCACTTAGTTGCATGATGGGAATTAAATGAATACTTAGGTGAATCTGCAGAGGAAATAGAAAGCAATGAGACTACATTCTCCCTGAAATCTGCAGTAGGAGTCAGGCTTATGGGGCTGGATTGTTGTGAAGGTCTGGAACAGTAAGAAATTTATTGGGTCAGAGTGGACAGACTCCTTTTACTAATCACACAGCACATTGTTATTTGCTTACATACACACAAAGGCTTTTCCTCTGACAGCACGTGCACAGTGCACAGTCCACAGCTCCACACAGCTGGGATAATCCCAGGAAACCCACTGCAAGCACCAGCTCTCGCCTTCTGCACTGCATGGAATTATCCAGCTCTGCCACAGCAAGGAACATGGACTGCTTGGCTCAGGAGGAAGTTCTTCCAAACCAGATGATTCTCTGATTGTGTCTAAAAATACCTTGAACTGTCATCAAAACATTTCAAGGAATTCCATCGTGGTATTTCTTGTAATTTCATTATAATTTCATGTAAACTCCTTTTCTCTTCAGTCATTTGGAATATTTGTATACCAGAAGAACATTCAGTGATCAATACTCCAGTGAGCAAATATTTGCAAATCTTGAACTCGAATACTCACAATTAATGATATGCAAGGAAAGTAAATATTACTATCCTTGCTAGGCTATAAGTACCCTTTAGGAATGCTTCAATAATGTGAAGTTTTCAGTCTTAGGAAAACGAAAATGAGCCTATTTTCCTAAACTGTTTCCTTTAAGTGCATGTAGGCTTATCATGGAAAAAACAGTCCTTAGGTCTGGATTTCAAAGTCCAGATCCACATCTCAATCTTAAAGTTCTGCTTCCAAAACATAAATTTTTGGGTGATTTTTAAATAAAGTATAGGGTTCCATTTTTTTGTCTACTGACAGAATTATTCAAGTAAGAAAGAATGCTTTATAAAACTAGATTTCTGATGAGCTATATTGTAAGTAGATCTAAACTATCCTGAATGCATATCTGGCTGATTTGTGTTGGTAAATCTATCTATTTGTTGTTACCAATCTCTGACATACTGCCACTTCTTGAGGGAAAGTCCAATACTGCACAAACAGAAGTAAACAAGAAGAAAAGGTACTGTCAGACAATGCAGGACAGCTGAATGAGATGAAAAATGAAAAAGGAGATGAAAAAGGAAACTGAATTTTCATATTATCAAAACATGAAACCCCTATCAGCACTCAGAGGATACATCCACCTGATAGGAAAAACTGTTCTCAAGTCAGCATATAGGAAAGACAATACCCTTCATCATCCTGCAGCAAAATACAGCAACATAATTGGGAAAGAACACTCTGCAAAACTACAATCAACTACTGCTATGAACATGTTGTGCATTTTCATGTTCAATATAACATTTTCAAAAATCTCTAACAACTTTCAAGCTACCGCATTATAAATAAAATGTAATGACCAAGAAAATTATAATATCCAGATTTCCTTTAAAACTTTCAAGTATTTTTCTTCACTTACATTGAAGACAGTGTTGATAAGTCTTCCTGAATACCCTTTAATCCCAGTTACATTTTTTTCACTACCCAGAAAATGTGCATTCACATCTCCATGCATATTTGGTCCTTGGCTCAGAAATGAAAGGCTGCACATTATTCACATAGCAATAAATCTTCCAGCCAATACAACTGGCAGAGCTGATGTGCACAAATGCACAGGATTGCCACTTCCTCTAAAACAGCAGCACAGCTAAAGATAATGAGGCCATGGTTACATGGCACAGAAAACCCCACTTAAGGGTTTGCACACATGTGACATGAAAAGCACCAACTCAGCAAGACAGAACTGCAGACTCATGCAGATTGGGAGTCACCTGGTCCAAGTCCCTGCTCCAAGCAGAGCCAGTTATAACAGCTGATCTAGTCCCTTGTCTACCCTTCACTGGACTCACTCCAGTATATCAGTGTTCATGGTACTGGTACAGCCAAAAAGGGACACTGCCCTCCAAGGGTGATTTCAAAAATGTTGAATGGAGGGAAAAAATCACTTGACCTTCTGGCTAAGCTGCTGCAGCCCACGGTGAGGCTTCTCACCTTCTTTCACAAAGTGAACTTGTCCAGTTCCAATGAACTTGAAACCACCAGGACCATCGAGTCATTTTTTGCAAAGCTGCTCTCAGCCAAACAGTCCCCAGCCAGTACTAGGGCATGGGACTGCTCCATTCCAGACACAGGATTTTCCACTTGGCTTTGTGGAACTTCATTCAAGTCCTCTCAGAGCAGCCTGACAGGATGTCTCTGAATAGCAACTCCCACTCTCCAGTGTACCAGTGTTAGGAGGTGTTTTCATTCCATCCTATGAAGAAAAGGAGCCTTACAATTTTTAGAACAGAAGGCAGAATAATACAACAAAATAATAAAAAGTGAAGGAACATAAATTTTCATATAAGTGCTACAGCCATCAAGCTATCAGCTATTCTAGCTGGCTTTGTTATGATCAGCTATCCACCGTAGAAAAAAAAAAAAAACCAGCATTTTCAAAAATACCAATATATTCCCAGGAAACCATTGATTTCTGCCAAGTGCATTACTGGACAAAACATCATTCACAACTGATGATATTTTATTCTTCAGTGATTATTTAAATGAAAAGTTCTGGAAACCACAATATCCTGGAAATACCTCTTCTTGCGTATGCTACAGCCATAGAACTCTGTGTGCCACAGGGTCCCAGTCTTTATGGTGAAGGAGTTAAACCTGACATTTCAGATTTGTCTCTAATGTTACATAGCCTCCCTTAACACAGCCTCTGTTCTGTAAAACTGAATGCATCTGAGGCCAAAATTCCTACTGAAGTCTTCTCATTTTTTTAAAGTACTTGTTTTCTCCCCAGCAAACACAGAAAGTGTTTCTAGCACAATTTATATGCATTTTTTTAACAAAACACAAAATCATTTGTTTATGCCAACCTCGTCCAAAGCTGTTTACTGTGACATGACTTGACACACTGACAGATTCTTTGGAATATCATTTCTTCTTCTATTTTTCCTTTACTGTGTTAGTAGGTTTTCTTTACTGTTTCAGTAGGTTTTCTCATGTATTGATTTTTTTTTTCATTTTCAATAGAGCACATTACTAATATTTTTCTACTTGCCATTTTTCCTTTGGACTCAATTGACATTATTTTTATTCAGCTTTACAGGTAATTTTATTGTGTGTTTTTGGCTTAAAAATAAAAAGAGAGAGAGACAGAGAGAAATCTCTCATCTCTTTTTTAGCTGGCATGCCCAAGAAACTGAAGTCTTCCAGACTGCCAGTAGCACTAACATCATAAAAGTATTTCATGTTCATTAATAATTCATCATATTCTGCCTTAAGAGAGTTCAAAAATTCACCAAGTCACAGTTCAGTAAGCTTGTTCCCAAAGCTTCTGGGAAGATTAAAATGCTTATCATAATTATATGAATATAATGTGTAAAAAGGCTGCATGAAGTTGCACAGAATGTTAAATGTGCTAACCTCTTTACACCAAGACATTAACATCTGTATGTTCATACATTGACATATTGCCTTGTGTCAAATGATGCAGAGTTTGTAAAGTCTCAGACTTCAGCCCAGGTCTTGCAGCAGGGTCTCGTGGATCTTCTGTAAGCGCCACTCTAAAAAATTCTGTTTCTGGAATCAGACCGGGTAGCCCATTACAGAGTAAGACTAATGACAATCTATTTGCATTTCATATGCATTTTCCTAACATACACATTCGAACCATTTGCTTTGATCTATTTTTCTGTTTTTCTAACAGAGGGGTATGCTGCTGCTCACACTCTCTTCAGGCAGGGGAGAGAACATTTTGGAATTGCCACTGCTGAGGAAGACCATGCTAAAAATCCCAAAAAGTTTGCAATTGCATGAGTTTTATCATAACAAAACCCACCGTGTTTGAGCCTCCATGCACGCCTTCCCTTCCTCTTCCAGGCTGTCTGGGGCTTTCTCCAGCAGCAGGGCTGCAGACAGAGCTGGCTCTGTGGCAGGGATGACCTCATCCCACACCACACAGCTGCAGAGGCAATCTGTGTGCCCCCCATTCCAAACAACAGCTTTCTGGGGAATTTATTTGTTCACACATGAACAGTAAATCAGCGTTCAGCATTTCTAAGTTGCAGAGGGGTTTTGCTTTGTGGGAAATGCCTAAGTGTGAGGTTTATATTTCACTGTTAGGAATGAGATATAAAATGCATAATCCATCTAACAAAGATATGTCAGAAACAGCTTAGAGAATCTTGGAATATAAACAGCTCTGCCTGCAGAGTCAGATATTCCACACAGCAGATCATGTACTAGATCTACACATTACAGTTAAAGGGCCAAACTTCAGTTCACATAAATAAATGATTTAACTAAAATAACTAAATAACCCATTACATATTAAAAGCCTTCTGAGATGTGCTATTTTCTCCATCTCTCTGCTACCCTATCACTAAGCCTATCACTAGATCAGCTACAGGATACAACCACATCATCCTACTTGCCTGTTTTGAATCATGTCCCTGGGTGCAACACCAGCCTCCCAGGGCTCACCCCATCCTGCCCAGGGTCCAGGACCCCACACCCATCCCCATAGCCATCAGCCCCTGTCCCAGCTCCCCATGGCAGGTGATGGCAGGTCCAGGCAGACAGGGCCTGTCCCAGCCCAGCCAGCAGCAGAGCAGCCGAGGGCACCAGGGCAGCCCCAGCCCCAGCATCAGGCACCTCTCTGGGGACAGGGGCATGCCAAGCCCAGGCTGGAATAGGTGGACTAAAATTTTTCCTAGGACTAAAGGCAGCCACATATTCCAGAGGATGTATGGTCCTCCAGAGCTGATTGTGGGGACAGGGTACGTGTGGTGTGCCCGCAATGGGAGCTCCCACAGGCCCTGTCCTTCGGGCTGATGTGCCAGCTTCAGCAAGCCTGGGCAGCACAGGCAGTCTCAAATCACCCTTTTCTGAAGAAACCTCTGAACAGAGCAGGAATGACACAGCTATTTCTTGGTACTCTGCGTAGGAGACATGTCTGAGAGGAAAAAGCTGTTGTAACCTGGCTTTTGTTGATACAAAAAGCCAATTTTCCGATTCAGGGAACAGTCCTATGTCAAAATTGCAGCACACAAGACTGAACAAACTACAGTTGAACCCCCAGCTGGAGCCAGTCCATCCTCCTGCTGTATGTTGGCCCTTACACCGTGTTTTATCAACCCCTCTTCAACATTTGTATTGCAATTTGTTCTTGCTGGAGTATGATATTTGGGATCTAGACTGCCACTTCAACTCTGCTAGTGATGAAATTATAGAGAGATGAAAATAAGCACTTTCCTACAGCTCTTCCCAACACTGCTTTCCAGTGAGCAGATTCTGGGCCTTTCACATCATGAAGCTGTAATGAATCACCTTTTGTGGAGTTTAATGCACGTACAAAGAACCCCTTTGCTGCATTTTATCATTATTGCAAACTGGGATTTTTTTTGATTGCAAAACCACTCTGCTATGCAGCACAGCCGTGCAGGGGACCTGCAGCAGACCTGTGCTTGCTTTGATGAACCACTGAGCTGCAATTGTTACACCTGCTGTGTAGAAATGGGGAGCAGGGCTAAGGTACCTCCAACCCTGACGTCACCCCTCGTCTCTAACAGATCTGTGCAAGCCCCACACTGGGGGATGGAAAGAGAAAGAAAACAGTCCTTGAACTATGAAATAAGTTTCAGGTGCTTCAAACACTGATTGGAAAGAGACCTCTGATATTCTGGAGGCACCATCCCAGCATTGCTGACTTTATGAAATGTGGGGAAATTTGCCAAGAAACAGCAGAGTTCACAGCAGGCAGCAGCCTTGAGGAGGTAGAGTAAAACCTAAACTGATGAAAACAAGTTATACCAACAGAGTTTTCTCCAACTCTGTCACTTGATATAGAGAAAGGGTACTGGTACTTCAGTGAGATGGAGGTAAGACAGATGACTGGCAATCATGAAAATTTTGAAAATCAATGTTTGAGAAGCGTGGGATAGTTGTAGAAATGGCACAGTGCAAAGGGAAAGAGCTGTGAAATAGAGTAGTCAGACACAGATCTACAAATATGATGGATATTTTTAGTTGATGGCAAATCCACTGTGGGAGGAGAAGGGAACGAGGACAGAAAAAGCAGTTGTCACTGAACTGAAAATCCTCTCACTGTTGCACACACTCATTTCAATTTTGACTTTTTTTTTTTTGTTTTGTTTTTTTTTACTGAAAGCAGAGTTCTAGGCAAGAAATACATTTGAAATAAAAAACTGGGAGTTTCATTTTGAAAGTTGAGGCAAAGTATTCAGATTATTTTGGCATGTGTTGGATTTTCTTCAACATGAAATTCAACAAAGTCTCGCAAGTCCATAGACTATTTTCATGCCACTGAATCTGCATCTTTCCATGGAAAATGTTTCAGCTTTAAATATTTATCCAACATCATCAGTAAGAGAGATTTTTGTCATGACAGGAATTACAGCAAAAAGTGTTTGGTATTCTTAACGTCCACCCATCACAACACATTTTGCATAATACAGATTTGCTTCTGCTATATACCACTACAGTACCATGTGTCTTCACCATAATATAATGAATTTCAAAATAAAGATTACTTGCTGGATCTAACACAGCATAATATTATTTTTTACCATTCTAGATAAACCAATAGAGAGGACCTAAAATATTGTGTAGAAAGCATTTGAAAATTAAAGGTTAGATTCCCTCCAGAGATGCATTCAACTCTAACTGCATCCCAATAGCAACACTGCATTTTTAAACAAAGGCAAATATTAATTCATTTCATTTGAACCACTAACTTCCTAACTCTGCATACTGTTGCAGCAATCACAAAATATGCTCGTCTATTTGACAATATATAAAGTAGCTATGTGAATACAGATAAATTTCACTGAAACTGTAATGGATTTTTACAGCTTGACCTGCTCTAAATAAAGACACTCTTACAGGAGAGTAGAAAACCAGGGATACAATGCAGCCAGAGCAGCACAGTGAGAGGCCTTTGATCTTATTCCTGGAAAAGACTGTGGGCAAGAAAAAGCTGTAACTCTCAACTATCAAAAAATAACATCCCAAAGTGCTCTGGGATTACTGGATGCCTAGGAAGGCGTCAACATGAAAAAATCATGGCCTGTCCTTTGACATGCTGAAACAGGGTCCTGTAACTGGGAGCAAAGCCCATGGGCTGCCTTGGACCTACAGCAAGCCCTGTCACAGGCAAATGACTGCAAAAGTGCCTGTCTAGCACAGCCTTAAACAGACACCCAACAAAACTCCAGGTTCGTCCCTGCTGACAGGAGTGTGTCCTACACAGCAGCCAGATGCACCTCGCTACACGTGTATATGCGTTCCAGCCTCGCTGCAGGTCCAGGTGAAAGCAGGCAGACAGAACAGAGGCAGAACAGAGCAAAACCTGCTCATCATGACCAATCTCCTACAGCTCTGGTGGTGTGAGTGCATGCATGCACAGGCACAGCCTTGGTTCCTCCAGCCTTCAGCCTTCCCTAGAAGAAACTTCCAAAAGTCAGTCTCATGGGCCTGCTCAGGCCTCACTCTCCTAATTTTGAAAAGGTCCACAGCATGTTGAGGAAGGGTCTTTCCAAAAGACTTCCTTATGAATTTAATGAACAATCATCTCAGTCTCCACAAACCCCCAATGCAAAGGGGAGGAAGAAGAATAGGTCTGGCAGGTGGATACGCCTCTGTACACAAAGGCACTCACATAAGTACACATGCAAATATTCATGAGGGGATTTTTGGAAGTCTTTCCAAGGAGGCTTCTCCTCCAGCAAAAATGGAGCAAAAGATACATATAAATAGGGAATTTTAACTCTTGTTCTCAGCAATATTTTTCTTGGAGTTTGCATTTAATATGCAGGCTGCAAATATTGAACCACTGACATTAAACAGTGCCTATGCCTATGCTTGTTCATAAAAGTTTTAAAAGCCAAAAAGCCTTTATAAAGGCTACATCAGCCACCCCACCACCACCAGTGACAAAGCAACATCAATGCCGGCAAAAAAAAATGAAGCCTCTTCAGAAAACAAACAAAACCAAACAAATAAAAATCCCCCACAGACATAATCCAGATGTTCATCCCCACTTGTTAATGATTTTAACAAGCTGCTATATGGATGATGATTGCCCAGAATTCCACTCTCTTTGCTGAGCCCAGCAATTCAATGTTGCAAAATTCAATGACCACTATTGACCACCACTGTCTTTTCTGCTAATTGCCAGCTACCACCCAGCTTGCAGGACAAAGTGCAAGCAGAGACAAACCCCTGGAGGAGTCCTGCTGGCACACCTCTAAGCACTTCTAAGACCTAAAGGGAAGCTGATATGTGCTAAATGTGACAGAGGCCACTGCCACCAAGACACCACCATTTGGATCAACTTCCAAATTTTGGGCATGATGATCATGAAGCAGCAATGGGTTGGTGAGGGCTCACCTGCTCCTGACAGCACAAGAGCAGCAAAATATGTTGCTCTTCCTCTGCTCACTTATGTCTCCCATTTATGGACTTATCCTAACATCTGTCAGTGGAGCCCCATTTAACCAACCTTGTGCCTGTGGATGCTTCACAGAAAACAAGGCAACTTCTCTTCCCTCAAAACCTGCCTTGCATCATGCTGAGCGCCGCATGACTACAGGAAAAAATTCCCCTTCTGTCAACTTCATCTCACGAGCACTAAGCATAAAGAAGAAAAAACATAGTGTCATTCAAAATGCTGCCTCTTTACAAGCGTAACAAATCCTCTGTGGAGAAAAATTACCAAATTGGTTGATTTGTTCAGAGGGTCATTATGCATACAGAAATGCAAAAAACGTGCATGTGTGCCATTTTCTGCATTCTTTTCTCAAAGCTGCTGATCGTTTGTGTGTAAATAAAGTTTTCACATTCATAATCAACCGCCTCCTTTTCCCCTCCTCCTCTCCTGACTTATTCTTTTCATATTGCTTCAATCATTTGTTAGTAGCAGTAGTCACACAATGAGATTTGCCTGAGAAATTTCAAGAGAATCAAAATGAAAAAAAATTATTTTCTTCACATTTTCATGAAAGTGTAACATTTCAGGCTCTTTTTCCCCTATGACTGAACACAAATTCACTCTTCTAAAAAATACACATTTAAAATTTTGAGGCAAAGGAAATTGGAATTTTTCCCCAGCTATATGAAAATGATAGTGATATTGCAAAGAACAGGCTGTAAAACCTCCAAAAGATAAAGAAGAGTGACAAAACACTTCCTTTGTATCTCCAAAAGATCTGGGTAATGAACAATTGAAATACAGAAAATATCCAGAGTCAATCATTCTAAAACATTCATAGCTGTTAAAATATCACATGCCTTTTTCTTTTATTTTTCCCTCAGGAAAGATGGTTTAAGAATTAAAAGAGTCCCCAGCTCACTCAGTTCTCAGCTGGTAGAGTTCACTGCAGGAATAGCTTGACTCTGCTCCTTCCCCTATCATCTGTTCACCTATCATCTGTATTGTATCCACTAATGTCACAGAAACTAACTCACACAATCTTTTACTGGTCTTGATTTGGGTCAGAGAGGAAGAAGGATATACTTCTGTTTACATAAAAAGCAGCTTTTTCACTTCTGGTGAAGAAAAACAGAAACAGGAAACAGGAAAGGAAAATCGTAAGGGGGAGGGGAAAATGAAGAAAAATTGGAAGGGACAGAATATGGAGAGTTCCTTTTTCTTTTCTTTTCTGATTTAGTGATACTTCAGATTGGCTTTAAGACTGATGGAAGGCAGAGCTATCTTATAAAGCAAAAGTCTTTCCATCAAGTTTTACCAATGCCTTTCAAATTCTAAATCATACTGCAGCCCTCATAACTCATAGTAATTTATGCTCATAAGGTCATAAGGCATTTTTCAGGATATTTAACTTTAACCTGACTTGAGACTGGCAGACTGCAAGTACATAATTGGTTTTTAGTTACCCATCCAAGCTGACGTTGAATCAACGATTTTTTATATGCTAACCTGATTTGTTTTCACAGGCTGCCTAATAAATTTTGAATTAAACTGTGGCATGCAATACATTAAGTATCTCTAGACCTAGAAAAGTCTCTATGAGACTTTAAATACAATCATGCACTGCTTAGGAGTAATTCAGCTTGATTTTCACCAAAACAATGAATAAGATGGCATTTTTAAAGCAAAAGAAAAAAGTGGCATATTTTCTCCCCAGTCATGCAAAGCTATTTAGACTTAGCAATCCCAAATTCATGAGGAATTCTAGAAACTGTGGTTTGGGTAAAAACAGTGTAAAGTTTTCTGAAACATGATCGGATTACACACTGTAAAACAAAAGAATCCAGATGTCAGTGACCTGGACAACTCATTACTAAGACTGCACACAAATTAAGTACATTTTGTGAAGCCTTCCTGATAGAATAGTGCACTTGTGTTTATTGCTAGAAGAACTTGTCATCGTTATCTGTTAGGCATTTTCCTCCATGCACTTTCCAAACAGTTTCATAGCACAAAAAATCAAAAATTACCTTTCCCTTGTAATGGTTTCATAACTACTGCAAGATTTATATATTACCTTAACTTAAAGTGCAGCAGATGGATTGCTAGCAGGAAACCATGAAATTGTCAGGGAGACAGTAAGAAAAGGAAAAAAGAAAAAAATTTCAAAAGCTCTATATACAGCCTTTGAACTTCCATACTACTCATCTGTCATCCTTGTGAATGCTTATTCTCCCGGAAAAGTATATTCTTATCCTAGCAGGAAAGTATAAGGGCCCACAGGGCTTCCTTCCCAAACTATGAATAATGGACCGATAGCAATGCTTTGACTCTGATGTGCCTTAATTTTTATTATAGTGCATTAATGTTAATTGTGGTACCTCATCATGACCAGAGTAAAAGACAAGCAAGGTAATATTTCTGTAATTTTTTTTTTATTTCCTATTTTTCCATCTTTAGATACGTAGGAAAATGTCTACATTCTGCCATGACATAAGAATTTAGCACATTTCCCAAAGAAAATATCCAAGGATTTCTGACCAACTTTTGAGACCCAGACTTACTCTTTTCATATGATTTAGCTAAATCATTCCATTGATGGGACTTATTCTGTAGGAAAAAAGCATAATGGCTATTTTTTTTTTAAAAAACCCTTCCTGTCTATACTGCTACAAAACAGTTATTACTCCTACCAAATATCAACATGGGGTATGGAAAATACCATTCATTAAGAAAAAAGTCCAGACATATAGAGAGGCCATATAAGGGAACAATGAGTAACTGAAAGATGAATCATTAAAAAAAAAGAAAAATGAGAGAGCTGACAAGAATTTGCAGAAAGTACAGGCTACTTTTTAGAAACATATTCACAGGTGGAGACAGACAAATTATTTGTGATTGCTAGACATGTAAGGGGACTTTCTTTAAGAGAATGAGTGGTTTGCATTTTTTTACTGATGGCAAAATATTTTAGTGCATAGTAAAACTATGCACTTCTTCTAACAATTCTGAAGGCCTGGTATTCCCATCAGCAATACTAGAGGCTTCTATATATTATAAACAGCTTCTTCTCTCCTGGCATTAAGCATTTGGATGCTTTGCAGGTACAAAAACATATGGCACCTGTGACAGCAGCTACAATTGGGCAATTAGGGCAAAATCTCCTCCAGGGCTCCTCACCCTCCCTGACCACACTCAGGAAGGAAGCTGAGGAACAGGAGAAGCCCGGGAGACGGCTGGAGGAAAGGTCGGAGGCACACAGACATCATGACTGTGTCGAGCAGAAGCAGAACAAGTTGCAGAAAGTCAAGGATGATGAGCACTGGCAGAGCTTCCTGACAGCAACGGGAGTGCAGGAGAAAGCGGCAAGTGGGCACGGTGCTTTATGAAACACACAAATGACAAAAGCTGTGCTCCAAAAGGAGCTCGATCGCCTCATGCCTTTCCAACCAGCCAACCCCAGCTCCTGGAGCCAGATCAGACACCACGCCACATCTCACTGCACCACCTCGGTGTGCCGTTTTCCAAGAGGTAATCTATTTGCCAACTTCTATTTTTGTCAGACCAACCTGTTCCCTGAAGCATAATGAAAACTCCTTGCCAGATCAATTTGTTTCTGAAGTTTCCTGGTTGCCAGCTCCACTCTGAGCTATTTCATTTTGTCTGCATGTCAGAACCATTAGTCTGGAGACTGCTTAAATCTTTCCTTATTGTCACAGGTTGAGGGGGAGGTGCTGGATACTCCAAACGAAGCAAAATGCCTGCCCTGCGGAGACAGTACTCCAAGTGATGTGGCAGCATTAAAAAATACTAGCAGTGGTTGCTGCCATGCTGCCACTACCCAGTGGGGGAAGTGACGGGGTTTGGGACATTTTTCTGCAGCAGTGCAGGTGGCACAGTGCCCAAGAAAGTAGGAAGAAGCTTTCAGCAGGGGCTGGAGCACCATCCAGTAAGCAGCTCTCATAGAAGGCCCTGGGAGACACAGCTGGGAGGTACCAGCTCCTGGTGTGGCTGAAACCTGCCTCTGTGCTGGCATTGTAATTAGCTGAGTAATCCTACACCAATCATGGCCTAGAGTGGATTTTTTTTTTTTTTTTGACCCACTGTGATACTTTTTTCTGTCAGGAAGTGAGTGGCAAAGGCCAGTGTCCAAGAAGAGGTGAGTCAGATTATGCAGACAGGCAAAGGCATCCGATTTGCAGCTCTGCAAGAGGAGTGTGAGGCTGTCAGCACGTTCAAGAGAGGCACAAGGGTTTATGAAAGGCGGTGCTGAGTCATGAATGACAGCGAGGAGACAAAGGGAGATTGAAGGTGAAACAGAGTATACACAGAGAGGATTACCAGGAAAAAGCCTGCGTTTCATATTATCCTTTCCATTCTTTAGGGCTTCACAGGAAATTATGTGCCTTGGTTTTTGAAAACAGCGTGTTGCAGAAGCTGTGTGTGCTCTGCTCTTGGTTCATTCTGCATGCTTTGCTGTGAACTAGGGCAGTGCTGATTAGATAGACAGCTCATAACCCTATTCAAGATTTTTCCCCTTAGGAAGGGAAAAAAAAAAAAAAGGAAAAAAAAAAAAAGCTGATGTAATTCCCCAGGGCTCCTTTTTTGGCTTTGCAATTGCATAGCTACACAGTCTCCCAGAGTAATTGTCTTGAACATCATCCCAGCCCCCATCTACACTGAGGGACCTTCTGGCTGCGTTTCCTTGCCTGTGTTTTCTGCTTTATGTAAGGAATGAAAGAGGGAGAGTGAAATCAGAAGAATGAAAAAGGTGATGAAATTTTCAGCTCAGACACAGAAGGTACATTCAGTACTGGATGTCAGAGGGAAATCTGAGAAAGAGGCTTCTGCGTTCCAGACTCTGACTTCCCCACGGATGGGGTGACACTGAAGTGGGAGGCAGGGAACACAGACAGGCTGCTGATCCTCTGCAGCAGAGGCCTTTCCAAACGGCATCAGCCATGCAGACTCCGCTCAACTCTCTGCCTCCCTTTCCAGCACACCACGGCCTCGGTTAATTGATTCTGAAAACCTGCTCCTCGATCACACCCACAGGTCTCATAAATGTGCTACAGTTAAAATCATCTTGGCCTGAAGGCTGAAGGATCACATATATATCCAAGCCCTTGTCTGAACCCCCCAAAACACAAGACCAGAGAAACAACAAAAAATCTGCTTTCAAATAAGGAAAAAAAAGGACACACTGAAGGTCTGTTTAAAAGAAGTAAATGCTGCATTCCTCTCAATCTGTGACCACTCATTCTAAAAATCAACATCTGAGGAATCAAAGGAGATTCTCAGATTTGGAAGGCCAGTCACATTTGAATGCAAACAAGTGTTTATGTACTTGTGGAAGGAAGTAATTTTACAGTATATTGCAAACCAGCTTGCTGCCTCTGTGTCTCTTTTTCCCACCTGAAAAGTAGGTCAACAGTCCTTATGGCTTTCAAAAGCTGAAATGAGGAATTCTTGTTGAAAACAAGCAGGGTTTGTGTTACAAACAGAAAGAAATGCTAGTTTTATCTTTTGTATGTAAGACTTCAGGATACAGTTAGAAATCAGGCACCATTGCATATTATCTGGCACTCATACTAAGAGCCCACTGCACCCAACTCTGTTTCATTATCCAAACAACTGAATGAGTTGCCTGCAGCAACATAAAATAAGCACCCCTCTCATGAAGAACAATGGCAAAAAGGGAAAGGTGTTTAAAGATGTTTAAAAACAAGGATTTTTTTGGGTAAAGGAAGATGGCAAGGTGGCCAAAGGATCAGATGATTCAGCATATCACACTGTAACTACCAAGAACATTACAGAATAAATGGGATAATAAACTATTTATGGATGCTCGCATCATCACAACAAAACCCAAAGGAAAAATAGTAATTACATTTCTTTCCATCTCTTGGAATAAACATCCACCAAGGTCACTATGGATTTTTTGGTCCCAAACCCAGCAAATATAAGAGAACTTGTATTTCCCCTATGACAAAAACATTTCTGAATCAGAAGGAGTAGGAATTGACATATTTTAAAAAGTGGCTGGGAAGGCTTTTGTTATCTGTTGTCAGGGAATTTCCAACACCCAATGTGAAGCATTTGCCTGCTATGGTGTAGCAGGAAAGCTCTCTACAGAACTAAACATGCTGCACTTAGGCCAGTACATGCTCACATACACATGCAAAGAAACACAGTTTCATCTGTTATCATGACTGCTGCAGTTGCATATTTTTCTTTTTAGTTTTTCTGACAGCTTACTGAGAGCACTTAATTTTACTTAAACAGAAGAGAACGACCGAGACCCAGTGGTTCTGGCTGCCCCACTTGATTCCATTACACAGTAACTGTTCAGAAAAAAAATCCTGGGCAAAAGATGAAGCTTATTGATATTCTTAAATAAACATGACTGCATATGCATTAGTGAGGCAAACTGAATAATAAAATCCCAAACAATGCAGGATGGAATAATTGCATTTTGTTTAGCTATACAATGAATTTTCAATAGTCCTTTAAAAAAAAAGTACTTTATGACTTTGGTTAAAATTGTAAGCATTGGTGGCGTTTGTCATGTGTCCAGTAATTCTGGTGGATCCTTGTCAAATTGCAGCAGGCTTTCCATTTGGATTCTCTCCATCATTAGGTCTTATTTTCCTGTCAATTTGCCCATTTTGTCAGGAGCTTCTTTTAGACAACACACTGGAAAACATACCTTCAGCAGCAAAGAAATCAAACAATCTATAAAAATAAAAATATGTTTTATTAATTATTTCCAGAAAGATGGTTTATCAAAATGTATAATATGAATGCTAGATTCATGGTAGTCATTTCAATTCCTTCAAGCATACACAAAGCCTTTGCTTTTCCTTATTTTCTTCTAAAACATAGTGGATACACTTGGATTCTATTTAGGACTCTTGAAATGTGTTAAAACAGCCCAAAAAATGCTAAGTGGTCAAACTCAGCTGTGATGAGAGTTAAGCTTCATAGCAAGTTTAAATTAGTGAGAAAAGGGGTAGATGTTAACATTTTTCCACTGGTGCCAATATAGCACTCAAAGCTGATTCCAAAACCTTTTAAATCATACTGGAAACTTCTCAAAGGCAGAACTGATCTTATGTTTATTATGGACACTACTGTAGATTTAAGTAAACATCAGCTTACACCAAGCCTGAACTCTACTGTCCCCTTTACTTGGTTCTGCTGAAATCCTGCTCTTATCATTCCAGGATCTGAGTAATTTCTTGCATTAATCAGTGCAATTTTCTGAGATTACTGGAATGGCATTAGATTAAGTCAGCAGAGAAACTCTGCGTGTATCCTAATTTTACATCCCCATGAAACACCACATCACTCACATCAATCTGGCTTTCACACTTGGAATGAGTTTCACAGCACTCTCTCAGGGCAGTTTCATGCCATCGCTGACTTGGCTGTTTAATCTGTCCCAGGATCCCCAGAGAGACCTCCTGGAGGCTGTTCATTTGACACAGCATTTGACAGACTGGGGCCTTTTCTTCTTATTTTTCTTTTTTTACAGTTTGGTGGACATTCAGAAACAACTTCAAGAAAGACAAGAGGCGATGTGTTGGTATTGTTTTGACCAATGTTGCAGAGAATGCTGCAGCTGCATCACTTCCAGGAGGTTCTGTGATGCTGGGCAACTCAGTACACTGCTTCTTCTGCCCCCTCCTTCCAGGCTGACATGGAAGATCAGGGCACAGACAAGCTGGAGAGGGGTTCACAGATTTTGGTACCACAGAGCATAACCAGCACAGGAAGGGCAGGCGTTGGTTTGCTGTTCCACAGCTCTGTGTCAGGAGTCACCTCAGAGGGCAATGAGCTACAGCCATTGCCGTGACCTGGTGAGCAAAGGACAGAAACTCAACTTGTCCAAATGCTTTTACACTCCCACCGCCTACAATCCCCAAAATGATCCAGGCAGAACTTTCCTGTGAGGGATCTTCCCTGGTAGTGTCAAACTGCAGTCCCTACGCACTGGTTGCCGTCTAGCGTTTGTGGATTAAGGCCTTCCACACCTTTCCTCCAGAACGTACAATATGGATGCTTAATTTCTGAGGAGCAGAAAAAGCTGCAAGATACAGAAACACCCAATTCTTTGGATTGCGTTTGAACCAATTTCCTACAGGACAAGAGGACAGAGTCTTAAACCGCACCAGGGGAAGCTTAAGTTAGACATTAAGAATTTCTTCACATGATGTCTGAGCATTGGAATGGGCTGTCTAGCGAGGCAGTGGAGTCATCATCCCTAGGGGTGTTTGAAGAAAAAGTGGATGTGGCACTTAGCGCCATGGTCTGGCTGACAGGGTGGTGTTCGGTCCCAGACTGGAGTCCATGATCTCACAGGTCTTTTCCAATCTAATGGACTGTGTGGTTTTCAAGGATACAGTAAATCCCTTACAGCCTGGAAAAGCACCTGCGCTGTGAAGGAGCCTCTGAGCCAAACAGCCCCTTTGCTCCCCATAGGCCCAAACCCTGCAGGGTTTTAGAGCAGTGAAGGTTTTCTCCTCTACTGCTGTAAAACCAGCCCGGCCGCCCGCCAGCCCGGCGGTGCGGGGGTCGCCGGTACACGGGGTTCTGGCCAGCAGTTCCTGGAGTGCTGGAAGTGAGGCCCCCGCCCCGGCCGAAGGAGCGGCGGGGTATCGGTGCCGCCGCGCTGAGCGGGCCTCAGGGCCCTCGCCGGGGCCATGGCGGCGGCCGCCCCTCCCGCCCCACGGTCACGGGGCCCGGCCAGGGAACCCGCGCGTTGTGGCGGGGTCAGCTCGGGCCCCGCGCCGCTACCGCCGAGCCTGGAAGAGAGGGGCACTGCGGCCTGCGCCGCCCCCTCAGCGCCGGGAAGGTGGGAGCCAGGCCCCGCGTCCGCCCGTGGGCAGACACGGGGGCTCGGCCTCATCCCCGTGAGAGCTTCGGGCCACGGCTGTCACGGCTGCTCAGCAAAACGCCTTGGGGCGGGCAGAGATAGCCGAGGGCATTGCCCCCTTCGCCTTTCTTCTCCTCCTCCTCTGCGGCCCCTCGAGAGCTGAAACTGAGGGGGCTTTCAAAGTGTAAGCAGAGCGCAGGTAATTTTGTGGCTTCTGTAGGGGAAGGCAGATAAGATTAATTCCTCTAGCAGAGGCTTCTCCCTGCTCATGTTCCCGAAGGGCAGCACCAGTCAAATGGGATCTCTCGAAGCTGTGCTAAGACTTGACCCACTGGAACCAGCAGAGAAAAAAAATGCTGTTATATCGATACACAGAGTGCCCTAATCCCCAATGCTTTCTTTCCCTGAAAGAAAACTTTCTTCGATTTTTCTCTCCTTTTCAGGCTTAATGATCAATTAAATAAATACCAGCTTCAAGTCACCTTTCCTACGGCTCCTTTCCCCTCCCGCCCCGGCCCTGGCGTTGCAGACATCTGTGTGTGGCTGCCTGGGCTAAACCCTCCCCTCGGAGCGCTCCGTGTGCTCAGGGGCCGGGCGGGGAGAGGCGGAGGGGGCGAGAGCCGCTTCTTGTCCTTTGACCTCTGTTGGGATAAGAAAAGCAGGTTAAAAGGTCAAGGAAAACAATTGCAAGGCTTCTATTGCTTGAATAGCATGCCAAATAAACTTATCCTGGGGATTTGGAATGATCCTTTTATGGGAATTTCTACCTCCCTCGGGATTGTGCAGGCTGATTTTATGGGGCATGCCCAATTATTTTGGGGGAGGGGGTGGCAGTGCTGGAGCCCTGCAGCACCCTTGTTTAAGGAGGAATAAGTACAAGGGAGGGGAGGAGGGCTTTGCAGCCTGGTTTAACTCTTCTTGAGCTGCCCTGAAATTTGTCAGCTGATACATTGACTTCTTCCTTTCTGAATTATTTCTAATCTAAAATGTCAGCATATAAAATCAAGGAGAAAATACAGGCCTGCTGCGCTTTTTACACAAAGTGCACTACTGTGACTCCATTTACTAATGAAGTTACTGCTATATATGCAAGCAGACCTTTCCCTAAGTCTGAATAAAAGAATACTTTGTTATCAATAGCTGCCTGGTAGTCATGGGGCTAGAACCTTGTTTGAATGGCTTTCTATAGGTACATTTTGTTGGTTCTTTAAGAAAGAACCCTCCTTTGAGAAATCAATTTCTTGGAATAAACTCTTTCACATGCCTAGAAATTCTTCAGAGCTTTTTAAATAAAAATAAAGAAAAAAATGTATTTAAGAAAAATTAAACAAAATATTTCCCATGTTTAATTTTTTAGAATTTTCTGACAAAGGACATTTTTCAAAAAACTACACTTTCTGAGGGTAGAAAGTCATCGGATTTTTTCCAATCAGTTTTTCATCTGAATCTTTATTCTTTTTTCTGCGTTGGTAAGAAATTGTGGACAAACCCCCAAAACCCTGAGGAAACCACTCGTCATTGTGAGGCACTTCTAAGATACACCTTGGTGTCCAACAACAGGGGGAGTGCTGGTGAAAGGAAAACCCCGGAGTCCCGGCTTTCTCCTTACTCTGCCATCGCCTTTGCACTTGGGTCGGGGCCTGATCTACCAGTTGTACTGGTTAGTAGTGGAAAAAGCCCAGCCCGTGTGGGCAAGGCTTTGTGTAGGCACAGTTACAGCCCCAAGTCAAAATAGGCAAGTACACACCAGTCTGGCACATGGAATGTGCCACGCACATCCCAGCACCAGGGATTTCCTGCATTTGCATGTGTTAGGAGTCATACTGGGGTTGTGGGCAATTCTGAAGGGCTGGTAACCCCAGCAAAGGAAGTCCTTTTGATGTAGGGAATTGCTTGGAAGTCTTGGATGACAAAAGAACTGGAAAATATTATGTATTATGTATTAAGAGAAAACTGACCTTAGTTAATCAAAAGGTTTATTAAATCAATGATCTTTTTGGGTAACAGGGAGAATGAAGCAGAAAGTATTTCACTGTATTAAGAGTGCTGAACACACCTCTATAGGTGCAGTATAGAGACAGCGTAGAGGTTATGTAAATTGTAATAAGTACATTGGTTTTTTTTAGTGAATTTTCTTCTTAAGAAGATAGTTGTTTGCTTGCAAGTGTAGGTACACAGTTTGTGGTAATTGGGAGTGGGGCTGCTCAGAGCCTCATCCCCAATGGGCTACAGCTGTGAGAAGCAGGTGAGCAGCACTGAAGGCAATGAGACATGGAGTGCAGAGGTGCACTGGCCAACCACCAAAGGGAACAGAAGGAACACAGGTGCAGTGCATGAACATGAAGGGTATAAAAGGTTGGGCTAAAGAACAAGAAGTACAGATGCTCAAGGCCTTCTGAAGTGACATGATGTTTTTCTGTATGGGCAGGTGCTTGAAGCCTTCTGATGTGTTATGGTGTTAGTCTATGGGTGGATGTTTAAAGCCTTCTGAAATTGTACGGTGAGACTCTGTGTATCTTGGGTGTCTCAACTGCCACTTGTGACCTGTGAGATCCTGAAGTATGAGTGGACAGTATTCTGAAATACTTTCCTGAAGTGTGGCTCCACAAATTGTTGGTTCTCTGGTTTTAGTTCTTAATGTGTCTGTGTTATAAAATGTTGCTGTACTCATGTGTGAAAGCCTGTTTTATGTGAAACTGTCATGATAGCCAGAGAAGTGTGCTAAGCTCAGGACTGTGCTTATGACTTTTGAATGTCTGTGATTAGCTATCACAAGGCAACTAGGAAAGATTGGGTGGACTAGGGAGGTCCAAGTGGGCCGTTTCACTTCACCTCTAGCATGGCCCAGTGTCACTGTTTCTGTATAAGAGCCCACACACTGCGGGTCTCTGGGGAAGCTGCACACTGCTGACCACAGCAGCAACCAGGGGGCTGTGGGATACCCCTGAATCTCTGGAGACAAAAATCCTTGGGAATATTCTAGCAAGCAAAACTGGGCTCGTGGGCAGGTGTGAACCCCATCTGGTTAGGCATGGTTCTGAGGGAGTTTCTGTAGGGAGGTGGTTATCAAGCCTTATTGCTTGGCCCTATTTGCAATCTAGGATGCACATGCAAGCAGGCTGTTGTTTCATCATTCTTGTCCCTGAGGGTAAATAGTGGCTCTGTGTCATCCTAAGAGGAAAAATAATGCAATAATTTTAACAGAAAACTTAGCTATCTCTTTTTGGGGGGCAATTAAAATGTTGCCCTTTTGTGAGAAATTGAAAAACAGAGTAGGTTTGCTCAGCACAGCTACCACAATTGTGTGTCATTGCTGTTCACCAGGGCTGGGAGAAAAAATAGTCCCATCTCCTTGCTGTTGCTATGGGAACTTTTTCGGAGTTTTCACAACTCTTCTTTCAAGGCTGTTGGAACAATGAGGAATATTGAGCAAAGAGTATCAACCATCATCCAAAGCACTTTAACAAATACCAAGTTTTATTTAAAACTGCACCACCATCAGCTCTTGCCTAATTACTGTTGCAGCAAGTACGGTGGCTTTCCAAGAACTCTGCTGCAGCTCCCCACAGCTCTGTTGCTCATCCATTTGGGTCACCTACCAAATCACACTTTGCCTTGTGGTAAAGCAAATTCTGTGTGTGTTTCCTTGTGATGGTGTGATTAACTTATTTATTCAAGCAGTTCTCTGAAACATTAGAATGGAAAGGCATATGGTGGGGCCTACTTGCACAAGTCAGAGTCAATTTGTTATTTTCAGCACTGGTAACTTAATACATTTGATGCTTCTCAGTTGATTCATGTTTGTGCCCCACTCTGATCTTTAATGCATTAACCTTAAGAAACCTGGATTTTAAGCATATACATATATTCTGAAACACCACAATTGATTTCTTGATGCAGCTATCCAGTTTTCTTAATTCTTTATACTGTGTGGGCCACATTTTCAATAGCCTATGCCCAGGAACCTGTTGCAGCACAAAAGTTATGATGTCCCTGTGGACAAAAGCTTTTAATTTCCAAATATGAATCAGTCACACATTAAAGTCAGGGCATTTCTTGACTTTTACTCAAGGGAAAGTTGAAAATTTTTTAAATTATTTTTCCAGGATCTACCCTGTATGATAAGTCTGTGGCAATTTTTTTAATATAACTCTTTCTTAAGGTTAGAATTAGTAATTACCTCTAATTTTATGCAACATCATGAACATGCCTAGTGACATCAGCGCAGTAGTGACCTGTTGCATATGCCTAGTGACATCAGCGCAGTAGTGACCTGTTGCACTGAAATAGAATAAATTTTCTCTATTAGAATTAAGGAGCAGGAAAAAGGAAGGGGTTTTATTTAATTTTAACCTCTCCTTAAGGGTGCTGCTTTTTTTTCTCTTAGAAAATGGTGGGAAAAGAACTAATTCATTATACAAATTGTAAAAGGAAACAATAAGAGAGAAGTATTGAAATCATGGTGCAGCTAACCATTTTTAGGTGTGCAGGTGAGAAAAAGCTATCAGAATCAAAATGCATATGATTCTTCTTTAAAAAATAGTAAAAATGGAAAACTGTGTATTAGAACCATTTCTGTGAGTTTGAGCTTAAATATTATATGTGTGGCTTTATGTTGGTGAGTACCCTGAAAAAAGGGGCAAGCCAGCTGCTGGGCTCTGCTCTCTAGGCTCACGTAAAGGGCTGCTGTGAAAATTAGAAAATTGCATCCTTTGGCTTGAGTTTGCATAGGTGCACACCCTGTGCACTATTCCTTGGTTTCTGCCATTCTTAAATCCAAGAGTCTCAAAAATATGAGACTCTTCCCTCCCATTGGTTAAAAGGAATAAACCCCTCACCACATCAGTCTCCTCTGGAACTGAATGCCTGCCTGCAGCATGGTGACATAATCCTGTTTGGAGGGAAAATAAAGCTCAAGTTCATCAGGAGAGCTTCTACAGCTGAATGAACCAAGAGCTGTTGTAATGTGGAGATGGGTAGTAAGGCTGGATGGTCTTTGGCTTCAGAGAGCTCCCACAGTGTGGGAAATAGTCTATGGCCACAATGATTCAAGGTGTTCAGGTTGCTCTCCTGCCACCCCATGCAGCTGATGCATGTTTCAACCAAACCTTTCTAGTGTACAGTGGCATAAACAAGGATTTCACTCAGTGCTTCTGCTTCTCATGGGTTCCTCATCTCTGGCACTCCCAGTTCTTTTCCTACGCTGAGGGATGTGCTGGATGATAACTACACACACTTGTAATTACACTTGGGGATGGAGTGAGGCAAACAGCCTGGTTGCTTTTGGTTTGGGATTGGAAGGCTTCGTGGGAAGGTCAAAATACTAACAGTTCCCATGCCCACCAAAAATAAAAAGTTATATGGTTGTAACCATGGCCACAGCTCTACAAGCATGGCTCTCTTGACAGTCCACCAGGCCTCCCTTCTGCTGAGACAGTGGATGTCTGGGCAGCAGCTGGCTTTGCCTAAGGAACCACCTCTTGGCTGAGGAGAGAGAGCAGGGGACTGCCTGGCACCCTGAGGGGATGGGGTCAGGTCACAACTAGCTTAGGGGTGCCAAGTAAAGAGAAAATGACACTTGATTCACAGTTTCAGCTCAGCTGTGTGCATTTTGTGTTGTCAGATGTGAATAGCTGTTCAGGCCAGAGTCTCAGCCTGATGGGCACTGCTCACAGGGTTTTGCTGAAACCAAGTGCATCTGCTGAGGGGCAGGGAAGGAATGACCTGTGAATCTGAGTTCTAAAAAAAAAACCCCACCCTTGTATCAGAGTAATTGCTGCTGCACGGTCACACAGCAAAGGAACGTTTTCCATTCTGTAGTTTTATTGTAGAGATAATGTGGATATTTTCCAGGATCAAGGAGCAGAAGAGGTAAGGGTGATTTCAGGGCGCTGTTTTCAGAAGCATGGCTTCAGCTAATCCCACCAGCAAAAGTCCCATCCACTGCAGCAGAAATAAATTCAACCAGTGCCAAGTACCATTATAAATCCCACTTAAGATGGCATTAGTTTCTATCAGTGTTGATAATAGCTGCCTGCATATTGATTTTATATTTTTTTTTAATTGCAAAATTGTCCTTTGGTCTCTGCCTTCTGCTTTTTTTTACCAGCAGTCAGTGCTCCCTACTTCATCTAATCCTGTTCCTTACCCTTTCTAATTTTCATAGCAATGTATTGTACTTATACAAGCTCAGTGTATTTTTCAGAGTTCATCTATATTTATTGTCACTAGATTTTTTTCATCTCTGTTTAAAAAAACGTTTTGAAATGTATTCAAAATTCAATTGGAAAACATCTTGGGAAGTGTAGGCACAGTCTCAGAATGACATTTAAAAATGCGGTAACTTATAAAAATATTCCTGCAAATTCCATGAAAATGAAAAAACACAAAATTTTCCATTAGTTTTTCACTAACCACATTGTGGTATCCAGTTCTTGAGCACGTTACATCCCTGCAGGGCATTCTTTTTCATAACGTAACTCTCTTTCCAGCAGCAGTAGACAACAATTTTAAAATTCTCATTTTTTCCAAGGTGAAGAAACTTCTTGCTTTGAGGCTCTGGAGTTCCAGAATAGCTCAAATTACTTGTATTTCTTTTTCCACTCACAGTTAGTACTTTGAGTCAGCAAAACAGAAAATGTCAAGGGATTGCTGAGGTATGCTCCAGGTATAATAAATGGGTAGAAATGTATTGTCATCTGTTCTGTGTATTAGGAAATCTCTGCTGGAGTCAGGATACTGCTAAAACTGAAGGACATATCAGGTGTTCTCCAGATAAAAGAGAGGTCAGAGAGAAAACTCAAGGGCAGACAGATGTATTCTAAAAGTAAAATACACGGAGGAACATCTTCCCTTGACTGCCAGACTATGCGTTAGTTGGACTTGAGTTTGCAAAGAGCGCTTTTTTTATGATGATCTAAATGCACAAGAGATCACCAGGCAAAGCAGCTTTTCCAGATGTATCTGTGCTTTGGAGCTGCAGGGCACTGTAGATCTCACAGAAAAGAGTTTAGTTTCTGGTTTTGGCTCAGATTCCCTCGTACAGTTATCTCAAAATTCATGTGAATTATGTCTACCAGAGGCAAGCAAAGTAGACTTACACTGGACTGAGATCATAATTTGGCTTGTAGTCTCCTATTTAGACTAGTCTGAGGTTTGCTTTAAATAAGAAGAACTGAGGAATTATTAAAGAGAACAAAAACATGATCAAAAACAACCATAATAAAAATTGTGTTTTCAGGAATGTTGTCAGGAAACAGAAGAGTTTACAGTATTCATAGCCCTGGAGTTTAATTAATGAAGTTATATATCTGCATGTGAATAAGATTTTAGAAAAAAAAACAAAATTGTATCCAGCCTGCACTATCTGTAGTTGTCTGGCTATAGATCAGCCACCCATTGTCTGTGCCTGATATCATTTCTTAAACAGCTTTGTATTTGAGGGAAAAGCCATACCTCAGCTGGGCAGGTCTCTGAAGACGTGAAATATTAGTGGTTATTAAGAATTCATAAAAACAGAAGTTAGTTTTCATTTTCTCATTTACAAGTAAACATTTACTTAAAATTTGCTGGTTGCTTCAAGTGCCAATAAAGATCCAGTTTCATTAAAATCCCTCAATTTTTGTTACATGAATTTAGTAGTATAATGGTGTTTGTTCTAGTCAGCAAGCACTGCAAAAGATTTCTTCTCTTTCTCAGTGTTTCTTTTGGTGCCATAATATTGAATATGGACAGTTTTGAAATTGCTACAGGAAAATTATTCTAACTGCCTTTTCCCCCCTTTTCTGTTTAGGAGCCTGCAGGCACAGAAGGCAACTCATGGTAGCCAATCCTGCACTACAGAATAGATGTTCTCTATTTCTGTAGCCTTCCCACTGGGTCATCATCCTCGATGAGTGAAGGTAAAGTGTCTACAGGTTACTTATGATGCATCCCTGCATTTACAGAATTCAGGAACTTCCTTTGTCACTCATTGCCTGTGAGACCTGCAAAGGATTTAACCTCAGCTTCCAGACCTCCCTAGGCATCTACATTTCATTTCTTTCAGGGCATGTGTTAAAACAGAAGTACAGAATTGAAATTCCTTTCCAAAGGGACATTTAGACACCAAAGCACAGGCTGTGAATGCTAATGCTACCCTGGCACCCAACTCAGGCATATACAGAGAGGCTTAAATTTAGGGAGAGGCAGAGGCAGAAAGGACTTCAGTATGTCCTACTGGGTACCTACCATGTTGTCTGAGTGACTCATACTCCCAAGCCTAAGGCTATTCAGAAAGACTGTGAAATTCTCACTTTTTATTTACGTTTTGAGTGCCTAAGAATTGTCATAACCAAATCCTTTTGAGAACTGAGTTGAAGCATCTCTAGGTTGCATCTAAACTCTAGAGCAGATTTATACCATATGATATGACCTGAAGTCATGCCTTGCAAAGCTTCCAGACCCATGGATTTGTTGGCGTACTTCATGACTCCATCTCCTCAGCTAAGCACTCAGGGTTCTTTCCAGCTGGAGGAAGGGAGTTGGGTGGGGGTAAAGGAGAATAATGTGTGTTCAAGTCTCACAGCAATATGTTTTGGGAAGCATCTGAATGGGGAACTGAGAAATTATTCTAGGTTCTTAGTTATGCATCCTATCTCTTTCTTCTGTTGCTGAAATGAAGAAAATACTAATTTGACTGTATTCAAACAGAAGTTAATCTTATTTATTACGTGAGCATAATTCCCGTGACTACCACAAAGAATTCTCATGCTGTGAAGTTGGCATCTGTGACTTAGTTTTGAGTGCCATGTCAGACTTTGACAGCTTAAATGTGAAACATAAGGCCTCTTGTCCTGCTTTTCTTCCACCTGCCTGATCTAAGCTAAAGCTGTCTCAGGACCCTGGGGACAACTGTATGCAAAGACCTATAAATCCAGTTCTTTCTTTCAGACCTTTTATCTTGATTATTTGGGAATTACTTTAGCTAATGAGTTAAATTTTTTTATGCTTTCCAAGTGTAACATTCAGCACAGGAGCAGGATAGCCATCCTCACATCAGTGGGATTATGTCTTTGTTCAAAATTATAGCTTTTGATTCATATTTGCTGTGAAAATATTTGTCAGCTCAAGAGTCTGCATCCCAGTTTAGGCCCATGGGATCCCAAGAACAGTCAGTCTGCAAATATACAGCTAAACTGAACCACGGATACTTTCTGTTGTGTACCTGCAGTCCCATATCACACCATCTGCAACAGCTGTTGGAGTATGCACAGAAGGAGAGAACAGGGATGCAGAATGGGGTGGTGAGAATGCTGGTCCTTTCCAGTGCACACACAGGATGCAGCTACTGGATGCTCACATACCTGAGCAGTTGGGATGTTTTTATGAGTTCCATAGTTCAGTTGTACCCCGAAGTGCCTTTACACAGGAGTCTTCAGTCTGATATTCACAGTCCTCTCCCATATGTGAATGTATCCTATCAAAGGCCCGGAAAACCTGAGAAGAGACGTAAATGAGGCAAACAAGAACCACATATCACTAGAAGTGCTCATTGCCTCATCTTCCCTATGGTGGCCCTCTTGTCTTCTCTTTCCATTTTTGTAAGAGGGAGTTGTTCTCTGCCATTGTCACTGTCCTACTGTGTGAGCATTTATCATGCCCCTGCTGTTCTGAATCTAATACTGTTCTGAATCTTCCTGGACATCTCCAGCCCAAGTGTGGGATAAGATTTCCTAGCACATGCAACAGAGAAATACAGCTGAAGTGATGAAATTCACTCACCAACAGCAATTTAGCTCAAAGTGAAAATTTCAAATATGCTTCTAGAAAAGACTGTCACTTGAAGACCTAGTGAGCTGAAAGCTCACTTGATTTTTTTTTTTTTTTGAAAATATCTGTATTTGCAGTGCTTTTCAGCAAGCAGCTCAGATCATCCGATTTTCTTTACTTCATCTCAACAGAATGCCACAGGTCAATTACAACATTTCTTTAGGAAAGGAAGGGCAGTCATTCCACAGAATATCTACCTTAATTACACGGTTTCTGAGCTACAACACTACGACTTATACTTCAGTGGTTGCATAAACTCCCCAGTGGGGAACCTGAACAATATTTAATTAGCCAGGTCCTGCTGTGTGGTGCTCCAAACAACCTGTTTACCCAATTAAGACAAAGGTTGTGTGATCTTACAGTTAGTAAGAGTCTCTATATAATTGCAGCTGGAAACTGGAAATGTAGAACATCTCTCTTTGTAACTTTTATTTGTGCCGTGTCTAAATAACACAAAGCAGATAGAGAGTAAGGAATCCTTTCCAAAACATCTGGTTTAAACATCTGCGTGATGCAAAGGAGGCTCAGCTAGCAATAGGATTCTGGTTCATGGCATGTTCTGTTGTAATAAAATAAGACAGAGGCCATTTGAGATGACAGTTTAGGTCTCTAGGAATATGCCTAAGAAAGGGATCTTCAAAATCAATACACTCCGTACCAAAATGCACATGAGAACTACTGTTTATTAAATGTACTGAGAAGCACATGGTGCTAGGAGACAGAAAGGAAGGAACATGCTTGGTGTTCATGTGACTTTTCTCAGCTTGTTCCAATAACAGGTTTTTGTCCAAAATTGAATGAGAACATAGAGAATACTCAAATGACATGATGCAGCTTTTGCAAAAATTTTCATTTTATCAATGGTGAAATAATTGCTTCATCCACAAGATAATCTTGAAAATGTCTCTCACCCTGGGGAGCTTCCCATCCAGAAGGGAGACTGCAGAATGTTGCATTGCCTTGAAGAGCACTGCAAACTGCAGACCTGCTCTTCTGGCTCTGGTAGACTCTACTGCAGTCTAGTTCCCTTTTACCAAGGGAGGGTTTTGTTTTCAGCCTTCATCTTGATATTATTCCTAATGTGGGCTCCTGATAGCCTCACAAAAATCTAACAGTAATCTTCTCTAATGGTTGTTTTAAAGTATGATATCTTTAAGGCCTATTTCAATGTTTAACTCCATAATAAAGTAAGTCTTCATTTTCATACATTGCTCCTAAAATGATCTGAAAGTGGAAAATCTGGGTCCATTTTCCAAGTAAAAATCAAATTTAAAAAGTCATCAAAGGGAAAAATTTCACTTTCCATTAAAAACCTATTTCAAATCAACTCTGACTCTAAAACACATACTAGAAATCAAAAGTGCAGGCTTTTCTTTAGGTGACAGTGAATTGTTGCATTGCTGCATCAACATTTACATGGAAGAAAATCTTAAAGGAAAACCCTTGTCCTTTCAGTAAAACACAAGAGATTTTGTGCCTTCAAATTTAATAGGGAAATAGTAGAAAGGTTTCAAAACAATCTTACAAGTAAAGAATATGTCACAAGCTGTATACTTTACCTTTTACTTATTCATGCCAGATATCTGAGATATTAGTCTTTACTTGCCAAGAGTTTCTTAATCTAGATATCAATGGTTAGTTGTGTTATATCCCAGAAGTCCCCATTTTCCAGTGACGGAGAACAGATAGCATCGTGCGTGTCTGTGGGTGGGAATTGTAGTCATCGTTGTCTGGTCACACTAGTTGAAGTCATTTGTAGGAGGTGGCGAGACAGCTAAAACTTAGTTGTTGCCATGGCCATTAGCAACACACATATATTGCTCCAATCCTTCCTGTGTTGTAATTTCCTTTGATCATACCAATGTTTTGTCTCTAGAATCACTTTTACATGAAGCCTGAAGCACTCTGGAAGCATTGAAGAGGTTGGGAGTAACAGCTGAGGCAAGGAGGGGGCTTATTGTCACCAGCATTTGTAGTCTGCAAAAATTGTTTGGCTGGTATTTACCATTTCTCTAAGAAAAACTTAAAATTGTCCCTACTAGGTGGGTGTAGCACTAGTGATGTGTATAAGGATTGATGACTAAACTAGGAGGATGCAGTAATCTCTAATTTTCATCAAGTAGCCTGAAGTGAAGAAGAGCTAACCAGATTATAAAATCTTGATCCTTTTAAGAATTCAAATGTAAGTACTTTTTAAAGATTTCATTATGCTTTGCATTCTGTAATTGCATATCTAGCACTTACCTGTATAATAGATGTGAAAAAGATGATTGAAAATTAGTTATTAATCTGTAGAGGTGAAATGTAATGATCAGCAAATCTCAAATATTAGGAGGCAAACCAAAATCATGCTGGCAATAACTTTTACAACCTCACACCAAATCTATCCAAAAAACTTGTAGGAAATCTATTACTCAGCCTTTTGGAGTTAAATTCAAGGTGTGCTGTTAAGCACTGGTTTCCCTTTAAGACATCTAAGGCTGGTATTTAGGCAAAGCCAGCAGTGACAAACTCCAGGCTCAGCTGCTGTCTAAAGCACCTGGACACACATGGCCACATCCATACTAATAACTTTAACTGTGCCAGGGAAAGATTCCAGGCACTGGAACTCAAAACATTTATTCTTTACATAATCAGTAGTCTTCAGCTTCTTCTGGGTTTGGATCGACCATCACCATCCACCATTTCCCTAGCTTAGTTCCGGACTTTGCACAAACCAGAGACTGTCTCCACTTGACAGTGTTGATGTGGATACCCTACTTGGAGGCTAAAAGAGCTTAATATATGGATTTGGATATGGCTTTAGTGTCAAAGGAGGGCTCAGGGAATGTTTAACTTTCTTTTTAGGACACATCCCAGGTATAGAGATGGGACATTCAGATGGAAGTGTCCCATCAGTTTCTGTTTTGAGGCGTGCGTAAATTTGCACCCAATTCCTGGCAATGTTTAGAAACTGGTGAATTGACCTGGTGAAGAAATGCATGTCCCAGCCCTAGATCAAATATTTTTCTAGGAAGGGAAGAGATTTGAGTCTTTATGCCCCGTAATGCATGTAGAATGTTCTGAAGGTTCTGGCCATCTCAGAGAACTGGCTGTTAGTTGAAGGGATATCAGGCCTCAGGCTTAGCTGGCTTATTATCACAGCACAAAGGCTGAAAGTGAAAAGTAAAACTTGAATATGTTTTCAATTAGATTTCACTTTCCAAACTCAGAATTTTAATTGATACCTGAAAATTATTTTTGCTCTGTTAATATCTTGATATGTATAGTCAAGACAAAGAAAAGATGTCTCACAGACAGCTCAGAGCATACAGAGTATTTATATTCTTTTTTAAAAGTGGTCTTTTGTCTGCATTTTGGCTTCTGAGGCCATATTTAGTTACAAAAATAAATTGTTTTCCTTTCAAAAATGTTGAGTGCTCTTGAATCCTATGCAGTCGTGTTCCCCCATATTAAAAATGCTAGGCGTGAAGAATTTCTAAGCACTGCTTAGTAGACAAAAACCTAAAGGTTTTGTTTACAGACTCTTTCACAAAAGAATAATCAAACTCTGTAGAGAGCTGCTACTCCACTTACTCGCTAGCCTTATTTTGACAGCCGTTGCTGTTCTGCAGTCCTTTGTAAAGGGTGGGTTCATGTGGAAGCCAAAAAAGTGAAATCATATTTACTGTCAAAAAAAAAACGTGTGTTTTAGTCTTTCATCTGCCACTAGCAAGCAATCAAAGATGGCAGTGGTAGCAGCCCTTGTAGTTAACCCAGTGCATGTTCATTAAACGGCAGGGGGTAGCCAGAGTGTTTACATTTCAGTAAAAACAATTAAGCATATATACATTTATTTTTCAGTGTTAATGATTCCCTGTTGACAGAGCTGAAAGGCAAGTGCTTCTTGAGTCTCCGAAAGTGATTATTAAAGAGAAGTGACTGTCAGTCTTCTAATTTGGGTGAATGCCAAGTAGACCAAAGGTGACAAAAAGGGGAAAAAGAAAAGAAAGAATATTCAAGGCTCATTATCAACGTGCTCTGTCTTTTTTTATTTTTTTACATCGTCACAATTGAGCTTCACAGCTTTCCCTTCATTATCAAACTGCTCACCATAATACAGTCATTTTCAATTGCTTTTCATATATTCCATAGATGCCTGAGATTATTTCTGCTTCTTAATTTCTTTCTTGGAATCATTCATCATTTTCTTTATAAAATATTACCCCTCCTACTGCTGTTTGTCAAACTTGTCCCCCATCTGGAGGGAGAATTTTGCTTGCACTCAAGTGAGCCATTTGAGGGGGGCAGGGAAAAAAGGGAATTTTTTAAGCTCTCCAAAGCTGTAGAGGAAAAAAAAACCAAACTCTGTCATGGTGCCAGCAAAACATATTCTCTGGAAACCATGGTTGTTAGGACCCAGGCTATTAATTGGGTACACAAAAGCGAAGAAGAAAGAGGTCATGCTCTTAGCATTGTTCTATAAAGCAAAAATATGGAATGAATAAGTTCAGGGCCCTAAAAAGGTGTGGTGTTCCTAGCAGGTTGGCTCATCCTGTTATTGAGAGTTAGCAAATGTTCACACTCCATGTCTTTCATATTGCTGCAGACCAAGTTCTGCTGGCTCATCATGATTGTTATCTCTACTGGAAAGCAAGCAAACCTCTCATCTGTGTGAGATCTGATGTGACATTCTGCGTTTTAGTCAATTCCAGCTGGCTGCTCCAAAAAAGCAAGCAATGTTTCATAGGTACCACAGCTATTTCTTTCTTCAATCCCCTGAAGCAGTAGCTGTGGGGCTGTTCTTACTGTGAGGTAAGGAACTGCAAATTCATATTCTATTATATATAGATTTTTTTAATCACCTCTTTCACCATCTTTGTAGTATTCCAGCTGCATTAGGTGATGCGACTAAATGACTCCTTCTTTTATCTGTTTTGACAGTCTCCCATTTTTGATACATCTGACTGCATTGTATGTATATCTCTGGACTTCATAATCTGTTTTAGAGCCTAAATTACACACTCCAGCCATACAAACACCATTCTTCTTTGTCTTATTAATTTGTAACTTAAAGACAAGTTAATGAAAGTTTTCATGTGATCATTTTAGGCAGAAATGGGAAGGCAATGCAGAGTAGAAATCCTCTGCTGGCATAAATTCCAACTGCAGTCTGTTTATTTCAGTAGAATTATGGCTGAGCATCAGCTTCCTGGTAGATCACGTTCATTTAGCCTTTCAAGCAGGTGTGTTAGACATATATCTTCCATGATCACCCTATCATGGGGTGACTACACTATAACTTTATCAGAAGCCTAAATAGGCTCAGGAATATACCCTCCATTGTCTCCTGTCCAACAGAAAAGAGTGTAAATTTGAAGTTGACATAAGGAGCTAGCCTGGGAAGGAACAAATCAAAAGTGACTGTTTATTTAGTTTGGTTACGTGCAGTCATCGGGTAAAAACTAAAGGATTTAGGGTTAAAATAAGTTACTAAGCTCTTTAATGGTGGATGAAAACTTTGGACTGACGTGTAACATGGATTGCCTGTAAATTGCAAATGTGGTTTATTTAACTCGTACAGTATAAAGTGCATTTTATGATATAAAATTTTATAACTTCTGCATTAAATTACTTCTTTGGATCATAGAAATTATTCCTGTTGCCATTGCCGCACACTTGCTCTGTTGGTGGTAGTGTTGGCAAATTAGTTCAAGGATATGTTTTGGTCATAGCAGTAAACGTGAGGTCCCATGGAAACGGAGACTCTCTCTCCTTCAAAATATGCAGTTTCATAAAATGGTTCTAAGCTGGGCATTTGTCTGTTATCTGAGTCACCAAGAGCTCAAAAGGTTCAGTTTTGGCATTGTTTGGACCAGGACAGACACACAGAGCTGTTACACAGCCATTCTTCACCAAGGATCATCACAGCAATAAATTATTCTGCCTCTGCGGCCTCCTGAAGAGCAAGGAGGCTCCTGCAAGGTTGCTGCAGCAATCTGTTGGAGCAGTGCAAACAGGTAAACCAGGTGTCTGGGGAGGTTTCTTCATCACCATTTCCTGGCATTCCCCTGCTTACCTGGCATGCCTCCTCCTAAACAAGAACTGTGTTGCCATATGGTTTTGTTTTGCTGAAAGGAAATCCGTCAGACCTACCCACCTTAAGACAATGATTTCCTCCCTGCCAGTCATCACCAGGAGGCTTGCACCACGGAGATGTGGAAAGCCATCGCCCTGTTGGTGACAACAGCCTCACTGTGTGCAAATCCTCAGCCGAGCTGCAATTGAGCTGTAAAAAAGGTGAAGGTTGTTCTGTGACTTGGCTGAGAAAAGAACCTGCTACTGCCTGGAACATGTTAATAAGGGGTTAAGTGTCCTAATATGGTTGTAATTCTTTCCAGTCTTTTCAGTCTGGAAATTGGAATCTGAGCTTTTACAATGTATCAGTTCCTTAAATGCGTGCATTATAGAATAAATCTCCCCACACCTACACATTGGACCAAATCCCAATGCCACAATGACATTATTTCATAGCTAATCTATTCATGTCAGTAGTGACTTCAGAGTTTATCAGCTTTGTAATAGCTCTGAATTTTGTAAGTGCTTTTTAATTTATTTTTTAAAATATTTTTCTGATGTTTTTGTGTGGGCAGATAGTAATAAGACAAGGGGGAACAGTTTTAAACTGAAAAAGGAGAGATTTCAATTACATATCAGGAAAGAATTCTTTACTCAGAGGGTGGTGAGTACTGGAAGAGTTTGCCAGTCGATGCCCCATCCCTGGAAGTGTTCAAGGCTAGGCTGGATGGGGGTTGAGAAAGTGGAGTAGTGGAAGATGCCTCTGCCCATGTGAGGGAGGCTGGAAGTACATCTTAAAGTTCTCTTCCAAACCAAAACATTCTGGTTCTATGATAAGGTCAGAAATGTATAGTTACAGTAAAAATGGAATAGAACTGATCTAAATAAAATGTAAAACCTATTTTATTAAACTTTGAAGTATTCTGGCTACAATAGAAACAAAGATACTTGCATTCAAAAAGCAAAACCAAACAGAACTGACCCTCGCTTTTCCTTTTAATTTTTTGGTTAACATTCTACATGCAGTGAAAAACCCCAGGAGTACTTAGTTCAAAGTGTTACCTTGAAAAGTAGTAGTTACAGATTAACAGATTCCATCCCTTTGTATTTTATCAACTGTGCTGCTTTTTACTGTAGTTTACAATTGAATGAACTAAATTTAGTGAGTAATGCACTAGTAAAAAAATAATTATTAACAAAAAATTGCCGTCAGCTGAAGCTGGGATTCTTTGTACCAGTGAAACAAGATGTATTAAATGCTGTAGACAAGGTAGGCTTACTTTTTATTATTATTGTTGTTTTCTTAGGGTTGGAATAAAATTGAATATACTCTGAAGACAATGGGAAGTTTCCTCTTTTTGATTATGTTACTATTGGATGTTTGATTTCCAATTTAGTATATGAGACGTTACTCATACATCATAATTCAGCCTGTTGCTTAATGAATAAAATTTTGTCTTCTGTACTTTACATTTTCCTAAGCTGCCCTGCTCTGCTATTCAGAGCAGGTTTAGATGATACAGCTTTGGGCCAGTCTGCACTGTGACAAAATAGTACCATATTTTGGCCATTTATATTCTTCCCTGGGACCCCTGATATAGGCTGCTGTCACTGGGCACAGTGAAGTTTCTGTCTGATCTTGTCTGCCTATTCCTACCTTCTGTTGGATCCTCTGTTTTTAAAGAAGAGAAGACCACCTGGCAGTCCACCTATGAGCAAGCACTGCAATCCCTCTGCAGGGAGAGAGTGCTCTTCTGAGATCCTTATTCCTTCTGCTCACAAGGGGTAAATTGCTTTTGTAGGGAAGCACTCTTCAGTTAGTCCGGGTTTGCCTAAGAATTTGTTCACAAGTTGTCAGGACTACATGCAGCTCAAAGCGCTAATAAAAGCAGTCTCTGATACAAAAAAATTAAGATGATTTTGAATTTTTGCAGTTTTTTACAGCATCTTCAAAGAGTCACAATAAACTTTCAGAACAATGGTTTACACTGAGTGTAAAATTTCATCTTCTAACTCTATTCTTCATCTTTTATGGAGAGTAATGTTTTCTCACATTGCACAGACCCTGCAAGTAGGCTTGTTTTTAGTCATAGAATCATAGAGTGGATTGGGTTGGAAAGGACTTAGAGATCCTCCAGTTCCAATGCCCCTGCCATGGGCAGGGACACCTTCCACCAGACAAAGTTGCTCAAAGCCCCATCCAACCTGGCCTTCAGACTGAGATAATTTCTTAGCTCTCAACTGATCCAGGACATTTGTTTTACCAGAACTATCTCCAGAAGGTTTGTGTTTTTCTTGTCTAAGACAAAATTTTGCCCCAGTACTTAAGGCACCTTGGCTGCTCTGCTTCTTAGACAGTAGTGATTTACTAAGTCTCAAGCTTTCCTACTTTTTCTTCCTCTTGCCTTATTTGAGCCTTTATTATTTTATATTGTATTAGTAAAAGCACAGAGCCAAACCTGACCTGAAGATTAAACAGAGAAACTTCCAAACATGTTGAGTCTGACTGTGCAAAGTCTCCTGTGCAGGGCTATACTGCAGCAAGGCAATTCTTCAAAGTGTGTTCAGTTTTCACTCTCCTCTAGTGCTGAGTGTTAAACAGTTCTTTTTTCTCTTCTCTTTTATTTTTTTTTTCCTTTCACTGTGCTGCGTCATTAGCGCTGGCTCTGTTTGATCTATGAGGAGAGCAAATTTCCTGCTTCAGCTTACAATGCACTTGAGAACCTTTTCACCAGAGCCAGAAAGAATGCTCTTGCAGTAAGGAGGAGAAAGAGAAGCCAGAATAAGAATGCAATTTGTTTCTTCTCAGCACTTTGATATATAAAGTGCAGCAAGCCAAAGCTGAATACCAAGAGGTGTCACAGCAGATTTCTCTCGCTGTGTTTCTCCAGAGGTCACAACTCAGAGTTGAGAGCTGTGCAGAACCAAATGCTAAAATTCTGCTGCTACCCTGTGTGAATTGGTCTCACAAGTTGGTCCCTCTGAAGCTGGCCCATCTGTGGTGGTAATGTAAAGGATAGTTTGTATTTTTTCTCTGTTGAGACATATTGTTGATTTCTGCAAAAAAGAGGGCATGTTGGCATTGCAGATGTGTTCTTTGATGTAAGTCTGTAATTCTTCAGCGTTTTGGGTACTCCTATGAAGGGTGTCTGTCATATCTGAACATTCAAAGATTGTAGCTGACTTCCATTGCATGGTGTTCCCTCAGCCCAGTTTTGTGATTCCTGTGTGTTTGCAGGGAGTGCAAGACATCTTCTAGTTTGAACATTGTGGATGGAAGGTATAGGTCTACCTCCTTTTACTTTAGGTGTCTATACTTGAGCTAGTTATGGTGGCCTTCCTTTAAAATTGATTTAAAAATATAGGCAGGTCTAGGCTGATGTTAATATCTACAGTAGGATGAGATGAGTCACACTGTAGAAATTATAATATTTCTCACTAACCATAAAGGAAATCTGTACAGCAGCTCAGTCATAAATACATGCACTTGGTCACATAAACCTCACCTGCCGTGTCCTGCCCTATACTTCTCAATGTTCACAAAGAAACTATTTCTAATTTATAGTTGAACAAAGATTTTTAGTTTTAAGGACTCATGGCATCAGGAAGAAAGGAGTTTAAGTCCTGGCAGTTCTGCTTCTGCCACCAAAACATAATCTGAGCTGTCTAAATTTACCCCTGTAGCACTGCACTGGGCAGCACCAACATCCCTTTCATTGCAGGACATGCACACAAGTAATGCACCATTTCATGTGTTACCATTTCTGCAAAAACACTAGCAGAACTTTATTACAGTTAAATTTGTTTGGAAAGTTTCACCTAACACAACTTCTCCTTTCCCAAGAATGAAATATGAAGAAATTTCTTAATTTTTTTTTTTATTGAATATGTTTTGACCTCAGTTTCATTGAAAACTGTTGCACTCCTATGCTGTGAAGTGACTTTAAAATGTTTCATGGAAATAGGTGCCTGTGACATCTCTGATTGTTCCAATAAAAATGCTGGTCTAGCTTGGCTCCATGAAAATTCCCAAACATTCACTGTAGAATATGTGTGTTACAGAGTGTAGCATAAGCACCTTCCCAGAAACTAATTTTTAGCTGTCAACAGCTAATACCACTACTGTGATGCCTAAAGTTTAAACTAAGAGTAAGAGTTGTCTGTTGTGCTTATCAGACCTCTCTGCTTCCGGCAAATGACTCAGTGGAGGCAGGTGGTGACTTGATTGAATGCAGAGGGAGAGAAACACAGAGCTAAGAACAAAGAAAAAGAATGATGAAGGGCAATAAGAAAAAAAAACTCAAAAGTGGCATCCAGAACAGAAATAGGCAGATAAGAAGATGAGAGTTTCTAGAACAGTTGGTTGTTGGATGCACAAACCAGATCAATATGGGGGAAAAAAAGTGAAAAATGACAGGCAGGACTATGTAGTAGGGTAAGGCAGCAGACAGAAAAGAAAGCAGGAGTGGCACGTCCTAATGAGAAGAGAGAGGGAAACATCTCAGATTTCTAGAGCCACAGAACCTCGGCATGTGCTGGCCACCAAGCATTTAGGCAAACCCTAACATTTTTCTAAGGGATGATTCAAGTTCTTAATAAGATCTCATCAATTAATACCATTTACTTAAACTTGGTTGTCTTAGGCTAACACTGCAATCTCAAGTTATTTGTCAATAAGTAGTTCACATATAAATCTCTCAGATTTCATTTTCCTGGAGTGTTATTTGGTGCAGGAGAATGCACCAAAACCCTCACCAGCACACAGAACAAGAGCAAACAGGTTTTGTGTGCATGTAAAAGCAGAGAAGTGATACAAATTCACATATATTAGATGGAAAAGAGGTATAGAAACCTATGAATGGAAACAGATTACATTGAGAGTGTGAAACCATAGGTTATTTTATGTATAAAGAAGAAATGAAGAAGCTACGAAAGTTTTATTTTTCATTCTCTTTGTAAAGTTCCAGTGCTGCCCTTCACAAGTCTCACTTGAATATTTTATTCAAGGGAAAGTAAATTCAGCTTTACTTCACCAGACTATGATGTCTTTGAAAACTGTCTCAGTCCTTCCATATGAAGAGTACATCACCAACAGAGCCAAACTCTTAATAATACATTGCATGACCCCAGACAAAGCACCTATCTTTGATCCAAAAAAAAAAAAAAAAAGGTATAATGGCACTCACTAGCTGAGCTCTACTCAGAAATAGAAAATAGAATTTTCTTTCTTCTTGTGCAGTTTCATGTGATCCTGAATATTTTCTTTTTCCAATATAGCTTCTTCCCTCTGTTTACTGGAATAAAATCTGAAAAAAAATAGCAACCTGCCTTTTACCTTTCTCCAGCATTCAAACAAAAACACTACAAAGCTCTCCCCTCTCTCAGATGAAAGCTTAGGCTATATTTCCATTTCCTTCTCCCACCATAAAAGATACTCCTCTTGCCTTCTTCCTTTACACACCTTGCAGCTGAGCTGTAAACAAACTCCAGATGCATCAGTTCAGTAACCTGTTTTTTCCTAACCTAAAGGCTTGCTAGGAGAAATGGATTATGTTTCCTAACTGAACATCACTTTAGTGTTGTCTGGAGAGTTCACTATGACTAGAGCAACTGCTACAGAGCTGCTCTGATTTTACAGAAAGCTCCTCATAGGAAAACAGTGTATCCATGCCTTGCACAGTCAGGAGTGCAGCCTGCAGACTCTCCTAAGGGGCTTGAACTGTGCAGGATATATTCTGCAGAAGGGCAGAATACATGACATATCTGGAATCTTGGCAAGGTCTAAAGAAACTGTTTAGAGTCTGGATACAGATTGGTCTTTCCTAATTTAAGAGTAGTCACATGATTGCATGCCCTAGTTAGTAGGGTTGATGTTAAGCAGTCCACAGTAGTATCTCAGTAGCGTTTTGAAATGTGTTGCTAGAGAGATGCCAGGAGTATAATTTAGTAGGTCATTTTTCCACTTAAGTTACTATCCATCTTGAGTTCAGTTCTTGTGTGGGTTGACGTGCAGGGACTGTCAAGTGTGTCCAGATTTTGGAGTTAAGGATATCAGGCCTTAAAATTAGTGCCTTTCCTCTTTAAAGTGCCCAGTGTGAAAATGACCCTAGCAGCACATTAGGTCATGGCAGAACTAAAGATCAGCCTGGGGTGAGACGTGGCCCTCGGTGCCCCATGGAGGGGTGGGACACCTCGGGGTGCTTACAAGTGAAGCTGAGGCCTCTTTAAGTGGAGCTGGGGCTTGGGGGTGTCACCTCTTGACCACCATGCCTGACAGGGCCACCAGCTGACACATCTGTGATGGCACTAGAGTGTCTGGGCCACCTGGACGTCCCAGAGCCTGCAGTGCTGGCCCTTGGAAAGTGCCCAGGAAGTTGCATACAGGAAGAGCTGCATGCCCTGGCGTCTGCAAGGGAAACACCTACTAAGAGTGTATTGGGAAGGAGGGTTGGAGAGGGGAAAAAAATATTTTTATTTTAAAAATGTTACTATTGGTTTTCCTTTGTTCACTGTTTCTCCTCAACTGTTTGAGCGTTCTACTTTTTATGGGGAATTTATTGCACAGATGTGTATTTTAGTCATGGTCTTTCTCAGGTTGCCAGTGTGGAGGAGATAAACATCACAAGTTGTCGATGTTATTCATGGGACAGCTCTGAAGTAAAATTTCACATCTCTCATGCGTATTTGTAAATGGGATCAATGCGTGTTCAGTAGGAAAAAGGAAAGCATGCCCACTTTGGTCTGAATGACTCCACCTTCAGGAGTAAAACATTTGTCAGATAAAGGAGTAGTATGCAAATTAAGTGAACTTTTAAAATAAATTTAAAGGGGCTGAAGAGATTGATGTGGGATGCCTCTGTCCATCAGCAGGACTTAGAGGTGACCTTTTGGCAGATGAGGAAAACCAATGTATAGCCAGACAGACATGTATTTGTGCTTTAAACTCTTGAAGCTTACAGCTTCGCCTGCTTTCCTCGCAAGTTTTCTCTATATCTTAATAATCACAGAGGTGACAAAAGCTTTGCTTAATACCACCTTTGACTGATATATATTAAGGGAAATATATTCAGTCACAGTTCTCCTCTGGTCTACTGCATGTCTCTGTTTATTACTGTGCTGTTTCCAAGCTAATAAGTTTTATAAACTAAATTTGATTTTTTTAAAATAACCTATGAATCTTAAGATTAAATCAGAAACTTTTGAAGCTTTGCAGCATATAACTGGAGCTGATCTCTTGTTCTTTATTCTTCAACCTACAGGTCAAGCAATTATTACTCTCTGTCTCTTACTCTAATTTTGTGCCAGTCTGTTTTATCTTGCCAACTGTCATGTTGGTGGATTGAGCTTTTCCATTGTTCTAAATAATACATTTCCAGCTCAAAGAGTAAAGCCTTTTTAAATTAAAATGCATTCTTTTCTAAGAAAACTGTTAATATAAAATCAGTATTTAATAAAGCTGTAGTCCTGTCTGATGCTGGTTTCTACTAGTCCAGCTAGACCTAAAATTAAAGACAATTTTCTGTTGGCTTTAAACCAGAGATCCAGAAATTAAATCCATTTTCTTCATAAACATGTTGCTGAAGTTTTTTTCAAGAGCAGAATAAATAATTATCTTTTTGTTATTAAATTATGTGATGGCTGTAAACGTGGTCACTTGCATGAAGATGGGTGATTTAATATGTCTGACAGTCCAAGAAATAGATTCCCATGATTAAGCTGCATGGACTTTAAATAGGGGAAGGACTGGATTACCAGGTGTAAATTATGTTTATTGGTTTCTAATCTGCTTTTGTTGCCTGATTTTTGAACAACATTTGGGTAAGAAAGTGTTGAGAAGTAACTGTTGAAGTAACTGGTGAAGGTTGACTAACCTGCTCATTTAATATTATGGCTCCCACCTTTTACAGAGCAGGTGCTGGGTAGGTGCTGTGGACTGAAACAGAGTAGGGGGCTGTGTCTCTGTGTCAACGGCCTGACAGGCACCAACCTTTCTGTTTTGTACCTTCCTTCCTTCTTTTGTGTGTAGGTTTGTGGGCACATGCATCTGTCCTCACCTACATATACATATGTGTACATAAAACATATGTAGATATAGTGCCAATGTGTGTAGGGCTCTGAAAGCCACATTTCAAGTGGCCAGAACAGAAGACAGAGATGTTTTAATTAGAAATTCAGTATTATTTAGAAAAGTAGCCTCACAGCACGAGAGCCTCTGCTATGCAAAGTGGAAAGGAAAGATTAGCAAAAACTAATGGGCTACTGGTGACAAAATAAAGATGATCTAATTACTAGGTGGGAATAGAAGGCAACGTGGCATTAGTTTTCAGCTTGCTCTCATTTATACTGATCTGTAAATGACACAGTGCCTGAAGCTATGCCAGGACTCTGTAAACAATTTCTGCAAAGAGTATGCAAAACATAAAGACATTGCATAACCAATAGGATTTGCACTGAAGGAATGGTGCTGTAAAAATAATAACAGCAAGACTCAAGATTTTTGCTTGAAGCAAAATCTCTTCAGGATAGTGCATGAAATAAAACATTGAAGAGACAAATGCCTGGAAAAGAGGAAGTAGGGTAGGAGTAAGGGATGAACACAAGCGTCCACAGCATAGAAATGGAGATAATGAGTAGACAGACGACTGGAATTACATGAAAACACATTCAACAAATTGTGGTGAAATCAAAACTGCCAAAGAGAAAGATTTGTAACCAACCTAGCAGCAAAGATAAAATAGTGCTGGGATGGGCCATGGGGCAGAGGACATTTTTCACAGTGCGGCTCTGTTGTTTCCCACATGAGTTACTACACTGAATTAAAGCACTCCCTGGCTTTAGCTAGACAATTTGACTAAGCCAATCCACAAAACTTCACTTATTTTTAAGGTAAAGGAGAACATGGTGGCTGTGGACTACAAGGTATGTCGTAGAGAATGAACAAAAGACAGGAATAAAGTTGCTAAAATTAGGAGCTAAGTTAAAATAATTTTAACTGGTGAAATAGGCAGTGTAGGGTCTAAATGGAAGTATAGGGGAGAAGCTTTAAAAAGAAGTAATGAGTTCACTGGTGAGGTTTTTATGTGTACTGTAATGCATACAGTGGGACAAAGAAAATAGGAGAAATAAAAATACATGAACTCAGAAAGAATCTGAACATCACATCACAACTGATCAGATTTGACCAAACCGTACTGGAGACACAAATCTTAGCTGCTAAATGTAAGGGCTGACACTTCCAAACACACATAAGTAGCTGGAAAGGGGGAGGGAGAAATAAACTTGCCTTGTAAAGGGAATTCTTGGAATCTTCATGATAGAAGCTGTATATTGCTCAGACTGTTTTAAAATATATTAGCCAGATGCATATGGAATTTCACACTCTTTACATCATCCCTGCTAAATAAAAGCATAAGAAGGCAGACAGATCTCCCTAACAAAAGACTTCCCATCCTAATGAGGCCACTGCATTTGCCCAGAGCTAGTTATCCTGTATTCACTAGCCTGTTGGACACAAAGATGCTCATTAATAGGTACAGCCAAAGCACATGGTACTTGATCTACTCCCAGCCACCTGATTATCCCTCATGGACAATTTCAGCCCAGGTGCAAATTAGAGCTTCCAAAAAACAGTAGAGTCCCAGAAGAGCAGGTGGGCTTTATGTGTTTAGCAGGGCAAAAAAAAAAGCTGTTAAAATAACACATCTGTGTTTCTGAAGTAGAAGACAATGAGGAAAGCCTTAATCTGTTTTTCAAAGGCATTGAGGATCAAGCCATGGTAAAAGATCTAAGCAACTCGAGATATTCATGTGCAGAAAGTAAACAGAGAAAAATGATATTTATCTGATAATTTGGAGGAAATTAAGCTCAAGATACTGATGAGGTGTTTTTAGTTTTAGGCAAATTTTACTTCCACTTGAATTACTGGGAACATTTTATTGACTGAAAGGGGATTTAGAATATTAAAAACCAACAGTTAAATCATGAAGACATAAAAGTCAGAAGTACAACTTTTCAAACATAACATGAAATGTTAATCCTGGGAATACAAGAGAACTTTCTCTGACTTGGGTTTCAAAAAGCTGTTGGAAAACCAATTCCAAAGTTGTATTTATCCAAATACTTTATTTTCTATTTTTTCAGTAGTTTTCAGTCTCCTTAGAACTGAAGTAAAAGTAATTTGCTAGAGCTTCCAGGACTGCTCTTAGCTCTTTGCATCTGTCAGATCTGAGCTGTGCTTTCTAAAACCACATAGCAAGTTTTTCTGGCCTTTTTTTGGCATGCAAGCTCTTTTCAGTACAAGTTCAACAGAAACATGAGCTAGATGCTGTTACCAATACTGTAGTGCAAAACCATCAGCTCAAGTAAGAGCAAGTCTTCTGTAAGAGAAGATAAAACTTGAATAAATTTAAAGCACATTTGAAAATATTGCAGCCTTGGATTTTGCCATTGCACCACTTCTTGGGGGTAAGCAAGGACAGTCTCTACTCATTTTTTTTTTTACCTAATCTTCTCTGAGTACTGGATAACTGATAGCTACATGTTATTATAAAGTCCTTGAAAAAAGGTGAACACTGAGTATTGTTGGAGGAAACAAGTAGCTGTTGTATTTAGTTTTGGCAGAAACACAAATGCATTTTTAATATCTTTTTGTTTCATCTGAATCCATTAAGAGAGCTTTTCCTTTTCTGCCTACTAAAGTGCAGTCTGCATTTTGTGTTATGATAACACAGATTCTACAGAAACTTTACAATTAGTGTATTTTAGCATTGCTGCAAAATCCTACAGGAGCTGGTGATTCTCTTGCTTTGTGGTGATGGGTGGCTAAGCAACTCAAAACAGAATGTCTCTTAAATCTAAAAATTAAACCTTCAATCAACATAAAAAAAAGTTAGTGCCTTAAGATAAAATGTATCCAAACCTTTAACATTTTCCCTTTTTTTTTTCTTGATTTTGTGATGTAGCAAGGGGCTGCCACCTGGCAGAAGCAGGCTGCAGAAGTTACCATTCTCACTTCACATTCCAGGTGCACTGACTGCAGAAAGCTCCCTTTGTTCCTTCCTCAAATATGAATAAACAGTAACAGCTTTTATAGCCCTGACACAGAGTGTGAGCCATAACAAGAGAAAACATGAAATGCCAGTGTACTCTGAGGCAAAATGTTGCCTTGCAAGGAGATATATATTTTAAAATATTCGTGTAATTTTAAAACTAAGCACAGAGTTTCAAACAAAAAAAAAAAAAAAATGCCTGTAAAGCTCAAACTCGCTAGATAAAAGAAAAGAAGTTTACAGATTGGGAAAGAAGTAACACAAGATGAGATTAAAAAATAAAACAATCCTCTTGTTGAAAAAAATATTGTACAGCTACCCATCCTGCACTCCTGCACCCTCTAGTATATTTAGCTTCTCAATTCATATAGTCACCAGTTCCTACCTCGTAGTCTAAACCAATTATCCACATTATACATGCAAGGCCAAATCCATGCTCAGTCTGCTGGCTCTGCTCTCCTGGCTCCAGTGGCACCAGGCCAGTGACAACATTTGAAGATGCAGCTGAAAGGCAGAGTCCAAGTGCATCAGCTCGAGGTTGGCAGCCACACAGCTTCTCTTCCTTGCAGAGCCAGTGGCGAGGAACAGCAGCTGGTTCTGAGAAGGAGAGTGGAAATCAGAGATGGGGAAGTAGCAGCCTCAGATTTCATGTACTCTTTATCCATCACCGCAAGGTTTTTGGTGTGCACTGTTGTTGTGAACAGTGGATAATTCTTAGTATGTATGTGTGGTGTGCTGAGGTCTGTTCATCTCTTACCAAATAATTTCCCCACACCTGCCAACCTGCTCTAAAGGAGAGACCAAATTACACAACATCTTTTGTCTGCTTTTCCTGATCATTACGAAGTTTTAATAATACAGTTGTATTATTGTATTATTTATATTATGTTGAATACTGTAAAAAGGGAAATATGAAAAAAAAGCATCACAAGCCAAAGACTTCACAACTGAGCTTTCCTTTCAGACAGTGCTGCAGGTGTGCATATTCATTGAGAAAGGCGATAGAACTTCTGATGCAAAGTAAGATGGGAGTGTCACAGGCCTCTTTAAAAATAACTGAGGTCAGTAGGAATGTCAAATAGACCGAATGTATCCATGTGGCTGGCAGAGCTAAGGACCAGCCAGGACTGTTGGCTCTCCTCCTTCACCAGGAGCCACAAACACTGCAGGCTCTGCAGTTACAATCAGAGCTCAGGAATCTCAAGAGTTCCAGAAGTGGTTGATCACCAACTTTGTCATGAACTCATCCAAAACTGGAAGCTAGAAACATCATCCAGAACTGTGGCATGTTTTTTGAGTATGGTTCTAATGAGCAGGTTCTTTAGCACCAACTGACACCCACCCAGTCCTTCCTAAAGAGTTGAGAGTCTTTTATATATATGTATGTATGTATGTGTATATATATATATATATACACACTCCTTTGTGTATATGTGTATATGTGTGTATGTATGTATGTATGTATGTATGTATGTATGTATGTATGTATAGGTATACATATATATATATACACACACAGGAGGGGCACATCTCTGTTGGCTTTCCACAAGAGTGAAGCCTGATGTGAGTCTAACATAGTACTAGCCATGTACTTGCCCAGAGACTAAGGCAATCACACCAAGAATTCCTTTCTTATAAATTTCAGCTTTTTAATGTGGCACATGTATGTTTCTGATTTCTCTTTCTGAGACTCAAAGTTTTTGCATTCTTTCCCTCCTTTCCTTTTCTTTCCCTTCTCTTCCCATCCCTTGCCTTGCTTTGTCTTCCCTTTTAATTCCATATACTGCCCTTAATATCACTTTTCACTTACAGAATCACCTAGAGCAGATTATATTTCATTATTGAGATTTTTAAAGAAACATTTACTGTGTTTTCATTTTTAGATTTTGCTTTTCATTTGAAGTGTAAGTGCTATAGATTTCTTCGATCTTGTTTTTATAAGAAACCAAAAAACAAGGAGCAATGCAGAGCTCCTACACTGAGAGATGGGAGGGTGAGAGGGAGAAATTATGAAGAAAGGAAAATTATGAAAAGAGTGAATTTAGTCTCCAGAGCTTGAAACTGACAAATAGTTTGTTGCAATTTTAATTTCAGCCCAATCTGATTCAAATTATATGCTTTTTCATTACACAACTGGTGTGCAATCAAGTGTTTGTCTCTGTACCCCTATGTTTTGTATACATGCTGAAGTTTTATTCCAATCTTAACCATCATTGGATTAAGAGATGTGGGAAGGAAGGGTGAAGATGCTTACAGTCAGTGTGTTTTGATGACTCATTTTACACTGAAAAGCTGCCAGATATGCATCATTTCCACTCACTGAGAAATGCTGCTTCAGTCAACTGAAACAGTTTTTGATCTAGGGTGGGGGGTCTTCAACCTGCAAGCAAATGGAGACCAGATGGTAATTATCCTCATGTTGATGCCAAAGTCAAAAATGCTGCTGTTTTTAAAAAAAGCAGTACCAAAAGAAGAGAGGCTGTGCAGTTAGAAGCTATTTACATCTGGACTATAATGAAAGAGACAGCCAAGACCGCAAAGTAGATGGGATGAAACAAGAAAAATTGACATGAACCTTCTATCAGTGATCAAAACCTAAATCAAATGTGCTTCAGCACCTGAATGTCAGTATTGTCTGAAGTACTGACATACTAAGCAGAGCTTTGCAAAGGTGACTTAGTTAGCTGGGAAACTGCAGAGCCTGCTGTTTTGGAAGGAACGCATGAGTTTTACATAACCTCATTCTTCCCCCTATATTAGAGAGGAAGATTAGATAGCTGTCAGAGATCTGATTACAAAGAACTTCTGAGGTATTTTTATCACACTACTATTCAAAGAGGTAGTATTGCAAGTGGTTTTATAATGGAAACATTTGCTATTTACAGGCTTTAATTCAATTCCTTAATTGCTGATTCAGAATGCAAAGGACTGGAATTTGAGCCAAGAGCCATTTTTCCCAAAGCAAATATTTATTAAAAGTAAAAGCAAACTTCAGCCATATCATGCAAGCTCTAAATTGAAGCAGAGATTATAGGAAGAAATCTCAACTATTTTCTAACTCTTCAAGAATGTGCATTAATACAGACTTCAAGTTCCTTAGGGAAAACACACTTTCTCTTCATGATTAAGAAAGGATCAAGGAAAAGACTTAGGGTGTTGCCCAAGGTACATAAAGGCTTAGTGAAATTCAGAAAGAAATCTAAATGGCTGCTTTGCCTAACTTCTTTTGACATGGTGCCTTGCCTATAAAAAAAATGACCCAAACACACAAGTAATTTCAGCATGTGATTGACTAATACTCTGATGGTCATCAGCTTACAAAAACCCTCATACAAATCAGGTTCTCAATGACAGATAATAATTTCTAAGGGACAAATATCATTGTCTGAAAAAGTCTCCTCTGTTCAGATTCCTAGTTTGACATCTTACATCTGCCTCTACATATTAGAGATAACAGGAGGAAAAAATAGATGTATGGAAATCAGACACATTGTAGAGTTGAAGCTATCATATTTCAAGGGCTACCTCACTGGATGATCCTTTCTTGGCTCACATCTTTTATGACACAGATCCAGCCATAAAGGACTTGAGTTTGAATTCCTGGCATCCTCAGCTGGCATTGAGCTGAAGAATACAGGCGATTCAAACAGGTCATTTACTGCTTCTCTTCTTTGGAGAGCTTGATTTTCAGAGACTTATGGAAGGTTTATCTTCAATCATGGGGAGCAGAGGCGGTGTGTTCACTTATATTGAAGAAGTATTTAACACACCAATACAAAGTGTTCTGATAATATGTTAAGAACTACCCTGGACACCTTTGCTATAATAGATTCTATGAAAGAACAAATTGACATTTGAAGACCCTAGTGGGTCATCTAACCCATCCATGGAATATGCAAAATTAATAACTATGAGCCCTTGGATATCATCCTGAAAATAAGCTCAGGAACAATAAATAATTTATAGTCCATTTGTAGTCGCAAGTCTTTCATTCTTACAGATACATTTGGAACTGGAGCAGAATTTAATAGAGCAAGAAACACAATAAGAACAGTGGCAAAAAGCTTCTCCTCAGTGTTATCTTTGGACACAATTGTCTGTACCTAGCTCTGCATAACTCAGCCAATTCTCCCACTTGCACATTCAGGCATGAAGTTCAAATTCTCAGTAGACCATTATAAACTCTCACTCAAGCTGGTGTAAATCCAGACTAGCTCCTATGATGTCAGTGAGTAAAGTTACTCTGAATTTACTGCTGTGTAACTGGGAGTGGATACTGATTCATCGACTTTGTTTTTTTCTGTAAATCTCTGTGCCAAATCCTTATGGCCTCATATAGGCAAGAACTCCTGTTTGTCACCAGCACAAATACTAAATGAACAAACAGTGCTGGTTTGTCCTTTAATCTCTTCTTGGTTTCATAGTTTAGCCATGCACTCCTGACAACTCCCTATATTGGCTGGTCACTCCTATTAGAGACTGTGGCAACAACAGCCAAGGATGTAAACATTATTAAAGCAATTTTCTTGCTGTGTTTCCACCAAAACAACAGGGGTGCTTGATAGATCCATGCCTGCTATGTCACCATTCCACACTTCCCCTAAAGAGCTGAGAAATTTTCTGTTTGATATCAGATCTGTCCCCACCTCATGAGAAAAATTGCCCTTTTTTAGCAACTCAAGACTCAATTTTTCCAACAGAGCTTATCTGCAGCAAGCTGACAGACTGCTGAGCTCCAGCAAGCAACCTGGCCCCTGGCATCAGTAACCTGTCCCCTAGCTGCATCCCTCTAAAACCTTATTCTCTGGGAAGCAAGCTCTAAATTGCAGTACATATGAAATGAAATATTAGAGTCTTCGGGCTTATACTCCAAAGTGCTATTACAAGTGTAGGTACTGCAAAATACTTCTTTGATATATTGAAATAATCCTTTTCATAAGAGTTTATGTTGATTTCTTCCACTTCATGACAATATACAGAAGGATCACTTTCATTAGTTTTATAACAATAGCTTTATTACTCCAGGTTTTTATTAGCTGTAAAATTGGCATAAAATTAAAGATGTTTACAGTTTCAACATATAGAAAATGGAAATAAAATCTTGAAATTAACACAAAGAAATGTTATAAAATCTAGCTAGTTACTGTTTGTAAAACATAGATTTGCAACAAGAAAGTAGTGCAGGAAAGCAGTGAATCATGAAGGTGAAGCATAGCTAGATACAATGCATGCAGCATTATAATTATCTGAAAAACAGTCAAACCAAGGACACTAAGAATTTGCCACAATAGTTTGTCCTTCAGAAGCACTGAAACCAGATTTTAACTTAAAGAAAGAAAAATAAATCTTCCTAAGGATGGGCTTGCAACTCTGGTCAGATTCTCACAGCATGCCTAAATTAATCAACTGGCCATAACCCAAACCACTGTGACTGGAGATTTACAGAGACATGGCATAGTTGTTCTTTTTCTTTGCCTAAATTGTAATAATTTGGTGTTGAAAAAATGCCTCTCTCTATGTCTTGAAGTCCATTGCTATAATGATTGATGATTGCAAAATTGTTGATTGCAACATCTTGACTGTTTTATGTTTAGTATTAAATGTCTCTGAACTAAAGGGCAAATGAAAGTTTTCTATGATCTCATGCACTCATGCCTTAGATCTGTGACAAGATGGCTCCAGAGTGGGACACAAAGGAGCTTGCACAGCGCTGGACAGGACAGCCTGGAGAGACAATCCCATGTGTGTCTTGGTTTGGAAAGACAGGAGTCTGCTAAGGAAGGCAGGAGCCTCCCCTGAAATGGAAAAATGTAAACCCCCTCCCTCCAAATTGTTATAAATTTGAAATAAAGGGGAGTTCTCAGGCAAAAATATGGGAGCAGGAATAACAGTTCTTTATTAGGGAAGAAAATAAAAGATAAAATAAACAATGCAGTAAACTAAAACAACACTGATAGAGTCAGAACACAGCCTGGCACCCTGTTGGTTAGGGTGCTGGTAGCAGTCCAATTGGAATTGTGGCTGCAGTCCTCCTGGAGTGTCAGGTGTGGTTCTGTTGGAGCAGGGATCCTGTAGAAAGGTGTAGTCTTCCCCTGAAGATCCAGTGGAAGAGGCAGCTGCTGTTCCTCTGGGAAATCCAGTGGAGAAGCCGTGCTGGTGTTCCAGAATCTCCAGATTATATCTGGGTAGGAATGCTTGGCTCCTCCCTCTGGGCAGAGCATCTCACAATGGGATGCCGTAGCTCTTGTCAGTCCTGCAGAGACATCCATTAGCCTGTTATCAGCAGATGTCTCCCAGGAGGGAGGAGTAGTTGTGGAAGAGATAAGGAAAACTGCCCACTTAGCAGAAGACAACTGCCACACAGATAGCAAACAGAATACAACTTGCTTGGCAATCCAGGACAATGTGTCAGGGAGCACCCGGGCTATCGGAAGCACCAGGCCTTTGTCAATGGCACAGAAACGTCTGGGCCTTTGCTGTTTCTGTACAAACATCTGTGATTAAGATCAAGTGCCGCTCACAGGGTTGCACACAGGGGTTGATTCCAGCATGGCTGGGGCCACCCTGTGCTTTTCCAGCTGTGCCTGGGGGTGTAAATCCCAATTCTGAGGGAGCAAAGCGGCCACAGTCAGAGCTGCCTGCGAAGACCCCAAAGCATTGCGGTTTGTCACAAGGACAAATGCACCCTCTGGAATCCCTCTGATGCTGATTAAGCATTGCTTAATCCAAAAGAAACTATTCCTAAATTTAAGGAAACTTTTGCCGTTTTTTCTTTGCTTTTGAAGCTTCAGATGGAGATGATTTTGTTCAACTATCTTCATCAATTATGCAGTGAGACAGAGGGAAAATAATCTAGAAGGGACTTGCTGAATTATTTCTTTGTCTTCCTACTGAGGAAAACCCTTTCCCACGCACTAATAGAGGATTGCTCTACTAGTTTAGATTGTTTTGCAAGGTCAGGCCTAGGCTGGTATCAACAACAGATGACAACAGCTATCCCAAAAACCCCTCATGTTTCCTTTACAGACTCCTCACTTCTCAAAGAAGATTTAAGATTTGCAGTTTAACTAGAATGTTACTTATCCTAAGTGACTTATGTGAAGTCAGAGGTGCTGCATTTACAATTGTAGCTTCAAGACAATTGAATTTTGCAAAGCAGAGATAAAGAAACTGATGCTTATCTGAAAGTTCTGGATGTTTTTTATTATTTTACTTATGAATCTAATACATTTTTATAAACTCTGGGTAACAGAAAAGACAGAGCTGGATTTTTAATACCAACACTGAATACACTGAAAGAATACACTGCAGGATTATGGTCTAAATATATTTCTTGACATCTATTTTATTTAGGGAATTATATCTATCTAGCCCACTCAGCACCTGCTGTCTTCACACACACCAGCCATTTATGTCACTTATTTAGGGTTCCCCCTTAGGGTCTGGAAAGCAGTTCTTCCACTTCAGAATCCCCTTCTGCCATCATTCAGTTTCTATCAGATTCTCCCCTCAAAGTCCTCCTGCAGCCAGTTGTGCTAGACAGGTCAAGAAGTAAGGAGCAGGCTGCTTTCTGTGCTGATGAGATACCCCAGGGGGCTCTAGCTCTGCAATTCAGGCTCTGGAAGTGCACCATTCCTTTCATTTCATCACACTGCTGTTTGTTTGATGAAGTGTTCAAAATTCAGTGTCACCAGCACACCAACAAGCTTTACTATATTATAATCTTTGTGAAGGTCTTCATGAACTCGCACACAAAGCCTTTGGAAGTCAAGTTCAAAACAAAACAAGAACCATATCCTTTTTCTTTATGGAATTGCAGGTCAAAAGTCTTCAAATTGAAACAGAAAAGCACTTTACAGCAAATGTTGTAATTAACAAAGCAGTAGCCATTCCTAGGAACTACAGCAATTGAATAAGAGCAGCTTTTTGCAAAGGGCCTGGGCGACACTGGTCCATTCATTACGAGCCACAGGAACTGAGAATGTTTCCTGCTCCTCTTGCCAGCTCCCAGTTCCCAACTCTACCAGCTGTCTACAGCCACAGCCACAGGTTTGGGTCATGACTCCTCCTGTGGGCTTGTGCTGCAGGGGTGCAGCTCCGGGGCTGAGTGCACCCCACGGCCTCCGCTCCTGTGTCTGCTCTAGAGGGGCATTAGTAAGTGGTAAATGCCTGGGGTCAGGGGACAACAGCAGCACACACACACACACACACACACACACACACACACACACCACACACACACACACTCTTCAGGCACAGATTGCTATCCTGAAATGTGGCAAGAACACAAAGCTGTGCTGTTGTAACTGCAGGTAACTTAAGAACATAATTTTGGATTTTTCACGGAGTTGCAAATAGTGGTAATTGCTTTCAAAATGATTCCTAAAAGAGATATTTCTCTGAAAATGGTATGTTAATGACTATTACTCTACTTGTAGAAAAAAATGGCTGTCATCTGCATCAGAGAAGCGCTAAGGGCAGATCTGCATCAACTCCCTGTGACTGTTGTGCTCAGCAGGCATGTACAGCTGCTGATCCTCAACCAGCTCAGACTTCTTCTAGCATATTTTTAGATGAGCAGGATGCATAACTTTAAAAATAAAACATTTGCCAGACCACACATCATTTCATTTTTGCAGCCCTTATTTTTAATAAACTATTACTTCTTCCATAACCCTGTAATATTTTCCACAACACCACTTTTCCAAAGCATTGTCCAAGCCTCCTCTGGACTCTGCAGCAGCCAGTACTGAAATTCTCACATGATTTATTTTCCCAGGCACCTTTAGTTCTCTTGTGGATATTAAAAGAGCGAGAGTTTTAAATACAACCATACATAAAAGAAAGTATTTTTTGACAATTACAGGAAAGTCCTATTTGTATTTCTTACATGTGATTCATCATCTTTATGATGATAAGAATTATGAAGACATTGTAATATATTCTGTGTTCCCTCACACAAGAATATGCCTGGTTTGCCTTTGATTTCCTACTGAATCCATTCTACAGTGGGTTTTCAAACAATGATGATACAAAAATCTGAATTTGATTGGGTTTCTGTGAAGATCTTCCCATCAAAGACTGACCACATTATGTGGCTCTTTTTCTTCTACTCTGTGGGTAGAAGGATATACAAAGCAAAAATGGAAATACAGATTCTAAAAGTGCTATGCTGGGTCAGCTATTAGAACTGTAAACTTTAATTTAATATATTTTTAATCTGTATTTATAGGCCAGAAAACCTAGTTCTTGTTTTCAACAAAGCATTAAAAATAACTTTAATATTAAAAACTTTAAAGGACTGTCAAGTATGGCACTTAAAAGTAAAATTTTTATATGCTTAATGCCCAGAATTAGACTTTTTTATTATTTTTTTTTTTTAAATCTTCATTTCCAGAGTGTATAAAAACCTGTATGCACCATTCATTCCAGGTATGTACAAAACTTTTGAACGCTGTGTTAGGAAGCTCCACATAAGTTTGGAGGAAGCTGACAATGTTTTGTCACCAAAGTCTGGATTATGTTATTTGGGTATGTCATGTTAAGTCCTAATTGTACAAGACTAACTTCTGCTTGGGGAGGTTATGAGTAACAAAAAAGCACTCAGAGCCAGGAAGTTGCTTCCTTACCCATGACTGTGCTTGATGAATACAATACAGCACTTCCTCTTAGAAAAGACAAGAACATCTGAAGTTTTGGCCAGGGTGCTTCTCCCTGACATGGGCTGAGATCAGCTTCTCTGTGTGAGTTCAACAAGGCACCACAAACCAGGAGAGGAGATGGTTCCACCAGGCTGGACTGGGGGAATACACTGGCTGCAGTGCTCAGAGTCCATACATTTGTCAGTTCTATTTCAAATAAATATTTGTCCATTTTTAAGGCCAAGAGATCATCCCGTAGAAAGATCTGACTCTTGGCATAGATTCTTACTGTAAACTCATAGTCTGGGGCAAGACAGATATTTTAGAGAACACTCCAGGTTCTGAAGACTCAACTGTACTTTATTAAGTGGTTTCAGTGGTTAATTCAACTCATTACACAAACTGTGCTTCTGATTTTTATTCTAAATTCTTCTGGATTTTGCTCTTCAACGCTGCATTTGATAAAAATATGTTTGCTGGAGCAATTCACCATAAGAATTTCATGTTTATGCCCTGATAATACCAGATAGCAAGATAGCATTTTGTGTGCCTTATCTCATGGTCACAGTCCTATTTAAAGCAGAGATCCATCTGATTGTGGTTTGTTGGAAAAATGTTCCTCTATCAGAAATGTTATCCCATAGATCCCCTGCAATCACATGAGCACACACATGTGCATGTTCACACAGTCACAAACACAGAAGTATTTGGTTTCTTGGAATAATTTATCACTTTTGAGGACAGGTTTTTATCATATTGCAATGTCAAATTTCATATTTTATCATTCATGAAAATACAGACTCAAACCACAGTAATGGAAGAACCAGCAATCACACAGGAGCAATTTAAAAAAAAATTATGTTACCTTTTCTGGCCCAATGCACAATTATAGATCAGTTTTCGTGGCGTTAGCTCAAGTAATTTTCATCTTAGAAGTTAGGTTAATACCCAAATAATTTAAACTAGTATTTTGCTGAAGGAAGAATCAACCAACTTGTCTAGCTCTCACTAAAGGAGCTCAATGGAGATGTTAATTTCAAAACCAGGAATTTTAGGTCTATGTGTATCTTACACTTCCCATCAGGAGCTGTTATAATATGGACACAGGAGAGCTGGGTAACAAATGGAATGTAAACCACGTGCTGCATCATCAGCAAAGCCTATTCTCTAGATCACTGCTGCTAAATCTACTTCCTTCAACAGTTCCTTGCTTGTATCAAAAATTGTACAGCCAGCAGGACCAGGACAGTAATTGTCACCCTGTACTCAACACTGTGAGGTCACACCTCAAGTCTTGTGCCCAGTTCTGTGCCCCTCACTGTAAGAAAGACATTGAGGTGCTGGTGAAGGTGTCCAGACAAGGACAGTGGGGCTGGTGAAGGTGTCCAGACAAGGACAGTGGGGCTGGTGAAGGTGTCCAGACAAGGACAGTGGGGCTGACACAAGTCCTATGAGGAGCAGCTGAGGGAGCTGGGGTTGTTTGGCCTGCAGAAAAGGAGGCTCGGGGGTGACCTTATCAGTCTACAACCACCCTAAGGGAGGTTAGAGCAAGATGGGGGTCAGCCTCTTCTCCCAGGCAGTGACGGGATGAGAGCAAATGGCTCCGTACTGCTCCAGGGGAGATTCAGGCTGCACATCAGGAGGAATTGCTTCACTGAAAAAGGCTGGTTAAACATTGGAACAGGCTGCCCAGGAGGCTGTGGAGTCACCACCTCTGGAGGTGTTTAGGAAATGACTGAATGTAGCACTGAGTGCAGTGGCCTGGTGATTGATCAAAGGTTGGAATCCACGGCCTTGGAGGTCTTTTCCAGCCTTAACAAAACTGTGACTTTATGATTCTATTCAATGATGTCTCCCAGACACGAATGAAATATCACAGTGGCTTATTGCCTGTTATTTAGATGCATGCAGATGCTAAGGAATAAGTTGGATAGTGTAACATACATCTTAACAACATAATAACAGGTAGCTCCCTTATTGGCTCAACATTTTGTAATGATTTCTCTGCTAAAAGGGAAGGTGGCCTTCTAGTTGGGTCGTTCTTTATGAAAAATTCTTGAACACTTCTACAAAAGTTATATTACAAAGGTCAATCCATCCTCAATATACTTCTAAGGAGGGTTTTTTTAGGAATTTTAACCTAAGTTAAAGGTCTAACTCCTAGCTTTATTTTAACAGGAGGAAACAAAGACTCCTACCAGTGTGGAAAATTTCATCTTCAGTAGTGAATGTAGTGTTTATGAAGCTCTCTGTATTTCCTTAAAATATAAAAGACAAACAGCTCTTATAGAATTGTAAAAAACTAGAGACATAATCAGGCTGGCATTCTGAAGCAAACAGTTGATGGATTGAGCTGAGGTGTGAAATATGCTCTAACACAAAGAAAGCCAGAAGATTTCCAAACAGCTCTTGTGGTTAGATATTCCTGTAAATGAGTGTTTTAGTTTGGGTGAGTAATGGGTTTGTAATAAGATATTATTGTAGGCTTCATTATGTTTAGTTTTAGGCTTTTTTATGGCATGAAGAATAGTGCTTTGATTTGAAATTTTGTGATCCTTTCCATTAGCTGCTTGGCATGATCATTAGCATAAGATCAACAAGTGGATAAAGACCAAGGCAGTTTAAATAATGCAGAGGTAGTTCTTAGCTTGTTCTTAGCTAAGTTCTTAGCTTAGTCTTATTTGCATCTTCCTTTTTTTTTTAATCAGCACATGCAGATTTTCTTCCATAAATTAAAATCAATTCTGAAATTGTGGCTGGACATAAATTTTGTGATATGTAAAACTGTGATGGCAGAATGGGGCACCCAGTAGAAAGATGATACCAGGAGTTAATAATCTTAAATACATTTTATTCTGATGTTTCATTTCTCAAACTCCAATTCCCAGTGATTAGATTTTATTATGCCTTTATGGAAAGGTCAAAAAGCTCATAGCCTTAAATAGCTGTTCAGTGTTTAAATCTCTATCCATGGTAATCTTCTCTTCTAAATTTGTAACTAATTCCTTATATGTAATGGAACTTGCCTTGTAGTTTTTACTCAATTTTATTGTATTTTTATCTTTTTCTCAAAATTCCAATTTCCTGCTGAAATGTAACTTTTTCACTTGGACATAATGTTTTACACTCAGCATTACATGTATAGGTGCAGCCATTTCTCTGCCATGGTTCTCATCTCCAAGATGTTTGCAAATGCCTGTGGGAGATTTGCTTTCTTGTCTTTGGAGCTCCTCTGAGCATTCACCTCGAGGCAATTACCACAGATTACTATATATGCCTCCGTGTGACGCTTGCCAAAAGAGTCTCCCATCCTCAAAGGAGAACTTGCAATTTTGTTCCATGTGTACTGTTTTCTATTTAATTTTATTAAAATACCTTGTGCTCGTCATGACAACCTAATGAAGCCATTCAGCTTGCAAGGCACAGGCAACTTTCCTACCTTATTCACTACCCTGCTCAATTTCTCTGTCATCTGCACACATGATTAGCACAGATGCAATGTCAGTGTCTAGAATGATCTTTCATCAGATGGAACCACTCTGTAGGGAGCAGACTAAAATAGGCCAGCCTTTTTTCGTATGCTCCTAATTATAACAACTGCATTTTGTATCTATGAGTGACCCAGGCTTCAGTCCTTTCCATACTAATTCCCTGTAGTGCAAGCTTTTTAAATAAATCATGATCTGGTTCTAAGTTAATATTGCAATTTCAGATAAAACCCAGCCTTCTGGGAAATGAACTTTCCTGTAACTGTTGTGTAGGTGGGAACAAATGGGGATTGATATTGCCTTATCCAGCTTCCTCCTTCACTTCCTACTATAAAGGTCCAAGGGTAGTATCCTGGCTCAACAGTGGGCCAAGTGTTTGCCATATTCATTTCTTCATGCTGAAGAATGTGTCCTGCCTGTAGTGACCAACACAGAATTAATGAGTTCCTCAATTATTCTGCTCTGGCAGTGTTCAAAAAACACATATACAGTTCCAGTCATTTACTAGAAGTTAGTTTTGCATCCTAATTAGATATTGCTTTAAAATGTGGCAAGAAGTATCAGATGTGCACATGTTTGCATTATATTATTTCAGCAGTGAAAACTGATAAATACTGCAGCTGCAGAGGCAGGACTGAGCATGCTAGGTGTTAAAAAAATGAAAATAGAAGTTGTAGTCTTTTTCCAAAGGGACTTATATAGCTCCAAAACACAGGTATCCGTCCCTTTGTTCCACATGTGTTTTCTAGTACTCTCTACTAATGAGAAATATTCATAGTATTTCTCATTACTAATCTTTCACTGTAAGCCATCAGGGTCATTACATGTGAAACTATGCAACAAAATGCAAGACATCAACTTCACTGAAGACAAAGGATTCGGTATTCTGTCGTGCAAAACATGCTCTGGCCAATTCTGAAAGCCTCTAAGGTGCAGTTTCCAGTGTCTACCCAGGACTTCCAGCATCTCTGAAGAAGTCCTTGAACCCTGCCAGGTGGGGCTCAATAAATAGCTAGCAGTATATTAATTAAAGCACCCTGAGAGTGAGAAAGTCTTGGCACAATATGAACAAAAAAGAGCCAAGTACTCACCTAAGGTAAATGGCTATGTTCCCATCAAGTACAATAATGCCAATTTTTACCACTTCAAGATTTATCTATAAATGCTCCTACACCCCTATAGATGCAGAGCTGTATCCACCCCGAGCAGTGCAGTCAGACACAGACATCCAAGGCAGTTTGGCTGCAGCAGCAGCAGAGAGCAGCCCCCTGCAGCAGCTGCAATCTCCAGCCCTGGGAGGGAATCTGCAGGACACCCACAGTGGCAGCCAAGCACACACCTCTACTGCTTTCAGGTACATCACTGTGATTTCCAAGTTTTCAGGCAGACTTGGGAAACAGAGAAATAGAGTTTAAAAGGCTACTTGTAATTTTTTTTTTCTACATAATGTTAGGTGAGCAGAGTTATGCTGTCAATTAAAACAGTCAGAAGGTCTGTCAACCTTACAGAAACCATTCAACTGAAGTATCTCAGTGCTGCCTTCTTCTTGGCCCAGTACAGCCATAAATACTTAATATTCATGAGAAAGATCATGATAAAAATATTTGGCTTGAAGTCTTGAATGTCAGTAGCTTCTCCTGAGGTCCTTACTTCCTTAAATGTAGTCAAACCTAAGAGATTAATTGGGAAAAAATGCAGTGGAACAGGTAGGGTTATCTTAAAGCAACATCAGAGCAGGGAAATTAGAGATTAATGCTAGCTGTTACCTTCGACTTGGAGAACAAATTAGGTAACCTGAGCTACTAGAACATTTGTCAAAGGTAACTGTCAAGTGATCTTTTAAACTACACACCTGTCCTGTTAAAGACAAAAATCTTTCATGTTGTGGGTAATATGGCTCAGCAACATAGCTAACAAAGGGGCACTGACTTTTAAAATTGTGCTGCTCTCTGGTTCTTTTAATGTATTTTTACACTGGCTGTTCTGGCAGTGGAGGTGGTGCGGGGTATGGAGACCTTAGCATCAGCAGAGTCTGCTCCAAGGGCTGTTGAGGCTGGGGGAGAATCCAGGCTTTGGGGTGATGTTCTGGAAGCAAAGGCAGCACAATGGCACATAGGAGGGCTTTGGTGGGTTGGGGAGCTGTGATCCATGAGCAGGCTGCCCTCCACTCCCCTTGTTGAACCAAGCTTCTTCTCCAGCGTGGGCTACAACAGCCCTGCTGCCTGTGGCTCTTTGCTAACCCCATGCTGTTTGTGTTTAGTTGGCTGTGAAAAGGGACCAAGAGAATAGTTTCTCCATTGCAAGGTGTTAATGTCAGTCTCCCACACACATCCACTTTGAGGCAGAACTAAATTTCCTTTTAAAGGCTCTTCAACGTAAAGGTGAACAATGTGAATCACTGTTTCACCCAGAGTAGGTGTAATTTCTTTTCACTTGACTTACATGACAGCAACCAAACTCAGATATCACTAATATCTTCTTGCTCTTTTTTCTAATCAAGTTTAAAAGTTTTATGAAGGCTTTGCTATAAGTTTGAAGCAAGAAGCTGATCTATGAAAGCATTTTGTTAGTTTCCCTTCAGTTGCTACAGCTAACAAAACCTGAATATAGATGGAGTTGCTAAGCAAAACACTTGTCTTTCACCAACATGTCTTGGTCTGGGGAGATAGCTTAAATCTACTGGAAAGAGAATTATTGCTGTGGTACATGAAAAAACTCCAGCAACAAAGTTTGTGATTTTAATTTCAAAGGTGTGTCCCTTCAGGTACAGAGTAAGTTCTACTAGCCATTAAGGTTTAATGACAAAATTAATACACCCTAAAAGTTTAATAAATCCTATATATGAATACATCTGTGCTCAAGGTTTATTAGAGGCTGTCAGTATAAACATTAAGTGCTGTTAAAAAATTTATATTATGTTTCAATAGACATTTTAAAAGGGAAAAAACACTCATAGAGACAGACAAGGGTAAGAGTGTAAGAGGTCAAGATTTCAACTACTATAAGTACCATTGCTCCATGTACTACAGGGGAGTGATAGCAACACACACTTGTTGAAAATCTGGTCTTATATTAAAATTCCGGAATCCATTAAATGGGTCCATCATTACTTTGGACATCAGGAAGAATTCCTTTACTGAAAGTGTTAAATATTTAAACAGACTTCCCAGAGAGGTGGCAAGTAAACAAATCTTTATTGGTTTTTTCCTAAAATGCTTGGATGAAGTAAACTCTTGCTGTAAAGTTCAGTGCTAGCCTTGAGGTACAGGATGGTAAAAATTCTCTTTGACACTATATTTTAGACCAGGACAATAATGCATCCTGGTTCTCTTGCTTTAAAACCAACCTTTTTTTTGGTAGTAGAGACATACCACAGTCTGTGTCCCTGCTGAAAGCAAATCCCACAGCAAATGGACCTTCTGTTATGGCTTGTGAGAATGTATTGCACTTCCTAATTTGAGGAAGAAAGTAATAAAAACATGGATGAATGCCCATCCAATTCTATGTTTGTTTGAAAAATCTAGATAAGAGTGTTTTAGAAGATAAAGTCTTAATTGGCATGTTTCTCAATAATTTAAGAGGAAGGTTAAATGCATGATAAAATGTATAAGAGGATGGGATTTTCTTCTCTCTCTATTTGTTTTTTTTTTTAATTACCTTTAAGCTACCAGGAAAGCTAATTTTCTTATAACTTTGCTTGAGGAGCCATTGGAGACCTCACATGTTCACTTTGAACCTTTTCTGCCCTGAAGAAAGACAGAGATAAATTTTCTCCTGAGGATTTTTCAGTAATCAAGTTAAAAGTCAAAATCAAACAGTGCAAAACTCAACTTCCCTCTCATTACTGAGGATTTATTTGCATAGATTTTCCTGCTGCCATAATTTTCTCCTCTTCTTTGTCCAGAAGTCTGGAGACTCTGAGGAGTCACCTAGGAAAGAGTGATAAGAGATGAATTGTCACTATGACACAAATGTACAGATCCAGAGGTAAATATGTCATCTGATATTTATACTTAAGGACAAGGAAAAAGAACATAAACCAAACTTTCACCTCCTCCTTTCATAATGCATTATTAGTAACAGTACCTTTTTTCTGTAGGGCTCTCCCATGTGCCCCTCATTAATCTAAAAGAATTGCACAAGGTTGGCTTGATTTATCATTGACATTGTTCCCTGGCCTTAAAAAAATGTTGTCTTTTAATCCACCCCACTGCAAAAAAATGCTGAATAAATTTCTAAAAGGTGGGTGAAATAGTTGCCATAGCCTGAAGGCAGCAACAATGTAAATGCTAACAAGTTATTCTGGTTTTACATGTCTGTTCACCTTTATACAGATTCTACCACCTCTGCATGTGTTAATGCTTGGGAAGTTCTTTTGGGCCCTATAAACAATCCCATAATAGTCTTGAATGTAAACTGAAATAGTTTCTTCTAATTCTCTGATGCCTATTTAATAAGCATATTCTTGCTCTGCACATTTATGGAGTGGCCAGCTTTACCACCCATACACATTCTCCCATTTTATGACCTTTTTTTTTTTCCTTAATTCAGCACAATAACTTGGATTGTGACAATTGCTTATTCAGTTTTAGAGAAAGTAAAAATGCAATATCCTTCTCTAAGACCAGCCCACATCTTGAATCCATATGTTTGAGTGTGTAAGAAAATTGGATCTGATGCCCCCACCATGAACAAATTAAGCAAGTAAGGATGACAATGGTGATAGGAAGAGCAAGGAGCAATCCAGTGTATAACTGTACCCTTTAGAGTGGCTTAATCAATGCAAAATTCAGGGAAAAGATGCTCTGTTTCATTGTGACCTGATGGATAGCACATTACCCTCTTGTCCAATTCAAGTCAGAATACTCTTACTTAGGGCTGACAAATAAATTTACAATCCAGCCATTTAGTTCGCAACCTGTTGGAGTAAGAAACCTCCCAGAAGTAACAAAAACTTTCTGTGAGTGTGAGCTCAAACACATTTTCACCAAAGCCTCTGGATCCTGACTGGTTCTCACTGAAGTAAAAGCCACAACATCTGCTGCTGTCAGCACCCAGAGGTTTCACCCAGAAGTGAGAAGCCCAGAACCCGCTGCTTGCCACAGCCAAACCCCTTTGTGCTCAACACCAGGGCATCCTGAGGGCTTCCCCCAGAGCCACCCAGCTTCAGGCAGGCTCCTGCTGTCCAGAGCAGCTGTGACAGTGCTACCAAATAATTTCCATTTTTTTCAGAGGCTAATCAAGTAACAAGCAGACTACAAATTCTTCTGTTGGGAAGGGCTGCAGAGAGCAACAACATCAGGGTCTTCCTGTTAGTCCTGGTAGCTGCCTGCAAGCTACCAGGGGATCTGAGCTGCTGCAGCTTGCACACAGGTGAGGACAGGCAGGAAAAGGGACACTTAGAAGTTTAATCAAATGACATATTCATCCAGGCAGCTGTGCCCATGCTGGACCCAAAAATCTCCAAAGAAACCACTTGTTAATGATCTCACACTAGATTTTAGCACAGGAAGGGACAGATTGCAATTAGAAACATTGAACCTGTTCTTGATCTCTCTCCTCAAAGCAAGAGAGCAGTTCTAGGGCTGCAATGGCTGGAGAGGGAGGAGCTGGCACTGGAAGAGGTGGCTGGTCCCAACCAAGGCTTCCTAGGCTCAGGAATGAAAAATAACAAGGAAAGAACAGGTTTCATGTTAACATAGCAACTGGAATTTGAGCCTGAAAATTTTCAGGGGTTATTTTTCTTTCTATTTATAAAAAATTTATAATGCAAATACAACTGTGTTTTTGTATGCTGTGCCTTTCAGCTCCATTTATAATTTTACCATCATTTTCAATCCTGGCTGATTAATATTAGTCCATTAAAATCATGCTCAGATTTCTAAAGAAACATTCTTCTTTTTTATTGTTGTTGGAAGTGGTGAACTCTTGCCTTCCCCTATGGCATGTGTGGGTTGGTTTTGCCTTTTGGCAGACTCTTAAGGCAAAGAGTCTGCTGAAAGGCAAAAGTAAAACACTTTCCCATCACATAAGAGTCCCAGAAATTAGGGTCTTGAGGACATCCTGTTGGAATAGACCTGCTGCTCTTGCCCTGTCTCAGTGCTCCAGCAGATTCAGCCTGTGAACTTGGAACCATGGACTCCCAGCAGCTTGGGTGGAAAGGGGATCATCTGTCCCAGCCCTTGTGCAGAATGGGGCCCAGTGCAAAGCTGGGACAATGCTTCCCCCTCCTCCTCTGCACCAAGTGTCTGTTTGCAGGGAGCCATAGGGCCTCCCTTTCTCCAGGCTGAACCAGCGCTGTGCCCCCATCCTCTCCTCAAGCAGGGTGGGCTCCAGCCCTGGGATGCAGCCATGGACCTGCTCCCATCCCATCCTCTCTCTCCTGTCCATCTAGCTTCTGCTGCAGGGGCTTCTTCCAGCCCTGGGACAGCAGCTGCCTGCTGGCACATGGACCATCACTCCATTCCTATTCACTTCATCCACAGCAGCTCAATTTCCTTGCCTGTTCCACATGCAGGGGGATCAGAAGTGCCACTAGAATCGAAATCATCTTTGCTGAGGACTAAAAGATCCCATCCATATGAGTGAGCTGAATCTATGCTTCTATAAATTGTTCCCAAATGTTTGCTCGTGCCATTCGCTTCCACGGTGACTGCCTACGGACTCACACCACACACACCCTGCTTTCATCTGAGTGAGTCACCATCAGAATGTGCTGACCAGGATGGTGTTCTAACAATGGCCAGAAATACACTGTTGGATGCTTTTGTCACTTTCTCTGTAAGATAATACTCTCACCTTAGTTCAGCTGGATCAGAAGGATGAATGAATTATTAATCTAGGCAGTGTTCAGATCTGGGGGAGGGGAGAAGCACCAACATTTATGAATTATCTTATGAATACAATATAAATTATTCAGAAGCTATACATCCTTCTCACAAAGGAAATGAAATATTTTTTGGCTGTAGTAGGCTTGCAGACTCCTGAACAGAGAAGGAAAGAAAGATAAATCTTAAAACATAAGTGCTAACAAAAAGTGAAGTAACCCTTATTTTAAAGACCTCATTGGCAAAGTTTACGCATGTGACATTTACCTGTGATTTTGTCCACCATTTTAGGGGGCAAAAGTGCTTCTTTTCTTAAGATAAACACTTATAAAGCTCTAGTTTTACTTGGGTAACTTCATTTCATTTTATTTGTTTATTGCCTTTTGTGTGTGTGTGTTCATACCTTCTGTAATATGCCAGCTTTCATTAATTAGAACAAAACACCTTTAATTGTATTCCTGCCTGTGGTAATTTTACCATAAGTTTAACAAAGCCAGAACTCAACTCTAAAATTTCAGAAACTGGGGGAATGACTATACACAGAATTTTGAACCCACTGGACTTATTGTTTTCCTTTTTGAGCTCATGCTCTTTCACAGCTGTGAAGGCTTGTGGTTTAAAACAGAAAAGCAGCTTGTGTGAGTTAGGCAAGTGAGGTCTTTCTGACCAAATTTAAGATTTTTTTTTTCTGTCTTTATAAACCCAAGGGGGGAAAAAAAATCCCCTAACATTTCTTTCTACTTTATTTGCTGCTGCAGTAGCTCCCACTCATTGGTGTACTTCTGCAAAGAAATTGTTCTGCCAAATGCAAGTAAAGCGTACTAAAAGTACTTAACTGATCTGTTGATGGATGATGTAAATACTCTCTTTAAAGGGGGACTAATTGTAGAGATAATTATAAGCATTTTAAGGGCCTCTTTTTTTATTGACAGCATCGCTCAATATTAGTAACCCATTTAATGAGCAATACAGTCATGCAAAGGAAATGCTTATATTCACTGCAAAACAAAAAAATGCAAAATTCAGTTTAGAGGGTGGAAAAGCAAATTAGGTATCGCCTACAAGATGCCCTTTTCTCTCTCATTCATTCTTTCATATTTTGGGACTATCTCCAGGCAAAACATCAAACCTGAAACCTGTCCACAGCTTCCTAATAAAGACCTGAAATTTGCTTTGCATATTCTTCTGCTGAAAGAAAACCAAGGGCAGGTCCCTTGGCTGCTGTAAATGGAAATAGCTCCATTGGCTGTAGCAGTGCTCTGCTGCACTGCACTTCTTTTCTGGACATGCTTCCTATGATTTGAAGCATTTCTGATGCAAGGAGAAGGGAAGGGAGAGCCTGGGACACCATTTCTCTTTGCTGTCTCTCAGAAGTAATTTCAGATTGATCCTCCGTAGGAAAAATACATTGCTCTGATTACATTAATTAGGAGCATGTTATTTTAAACTATTTTATACCATCATAAATTCTTGTACCTTACCCAAACTTAGTTTATTTTATCCCTTGTTTAAGGGAAGGCATACTGCTGCAGCTACCTCTACATCATGAAAGTTTTATTTAAAATGACACTTAATAAGAAAACTAAACCTGCAACTGTTCTAGTTCCCCATTCCAGTTAGTTCTAGGCAAGAACTTGTTCACCTTTGCTTGGACATGCCTTTGAGGGATGAATAGGATAGCACTTTATCTGAGAGGGGCATTGTGTCACTGCATAAGCTCAGGCCCTTGATGGCTGGTCACAAACACCTCCATGGCAGACCTCATGCTAACCTGCAGAGCAGGGGTTTCATTCCAGAAGCGTAGAACCATTAGAATTAAAAGGTGAGAAAATACCTTCAAGGTCACAAAATCCAACCTTTGACTGACCACCACTTTGTCAACCAGACCATGGCACTGACTACCGTGTCCAGTCATTTCTTGAATGCCTCCACAGATGGTGACTTCCCTGGGTAGCCCATTCCAAAGATTAACAACCCTTTCTGTGAAGAAATTCTTCCTGATGTTCAGCCTGAAAATCCCCTGGCACTGCTTAAGGCCATTTCCTTTTGTCCTGTTGCTGCTAGTTGCCCTTATTTTAGAAATAAGGAGGGAAAATTGCTTCTCTACAATTCTGTCACTACAATGTCTTCCAAGAAAAAACCAGAAACCTCAAGATAAAACTCATTTGCTACTCTCAAAAAGAAGTAAAAGCATCAAGAAATCATTGTTGCTTTGTTCCTAGGTTTGGGTAGATCAGGAACTGAACACAGTTTAATCCCAAACTTCGAGTTCTGGTTACTACTGAGAAGCAAAGAGTACATGGCCACAACTGGATGGGTGTTAATGAGGATCCTAGTACAGCACTAAACAAAGACATCTTGCAGTGCATCTGGAACAACACAGCTGTTCTCTTTGAAGTGACAGGGTGCAGCAAAGGACTGCTGACACCTTGGTCCTGATGAATTCAGTGGGGTCTTTGTGAGGGTAAAGGCTGACGTGTGAGGTCCAAGGCATGTGGCTTTAAATGAAGCATGTTTGTATATCATGTCTGTGTGTTTCTCCTGCAAATACATAGACATAAAAATACACTTAGGTTCTGAGCCCTCACACACTACTGGAAAATAAGTAATTTCATGGGATTGTTTTGGCTGATAAATCTGGTGATTGCTTTGTTGGTTTACAGCAATTTGTAGACTTAGTAAGAGAAGATAACACCAAAGTTAACAATCCCCCCACCAGAAAGATTCAGGCAATTGGTGCCTTTGCAAGCCATCAGGAAGCATCCATGGAAGCTCATCCTTATAGAACACAAGCTGGTTAGCTTCTCCTGGCACTGGACAAATGGAAGGGGTAATAAGTAATTATCATTTTTTCAGTAACCACACTCCAGTTGCAAGTGCTCATGTCGCTCTGGCTTGCAGATAAATCTTTCTAGCTGGACTACTCATTACTCTTACAAAAGTAAACATAAACACAGATGAGTGCAAACATAGACTGTTACAGAAATTCTGTGGTATCTGAAAATCTTGCAGCTGCTCTTACTCCCAAGTAAGTCCAAGTTCATCTGGAGGGACTAGAATATGTAGAACTGAGAGTCCGAAAGACTAAAAAAAAAAGACAAAAACCCTAGCCAGTGTTTTCCCTATCTGGAAAGTACAGAGCAATCAGCTTGAAAAATTACAGGCTCTCTCACCTAATCTTGAAGCAGATTCTGTGAACACTTAGTGCTGAAATTAGACACCATTTTAGGTGGTATCTTTTTAACCTGATGGGATCCCTGTGTTGCAAAAATCCTTTGCATATTGGTTTAAGTATTTTTGCCTTGGGGTAATTTCAGCATCTTCCCTCTTTATGTTCTAGTAGGGAAGCAAGTGAACAAATGTACAAATATGCCATGGTAAATATGGAAAGGCACTTCTACCACGGAGGGATTGATCTAAATTCATTAACATACAGACATGGAAAACTTGATAGAAAAACTAATTGAAAAAGAAATTGCAAATACCATTACACTACAAGTCTCATAAAAATGTTGGTTTCCCACATAATCTTTATTTCAAAAGCATTTAATTTTTGATAATGTATAAATGTTTATATTCAATTCAAAGTTTTTCTAAAACAAAAAGAAGAAATTTAGTAAATTTAATAACTATAAATGCAAGTGTTCTTTCAGTTCCACTTTTTTTTTATATTTATGAAAATTTTGGGCTCACCTTGCATATCTCAGTTATGTTTTCTCCAGTCTTTCATGGTTGACAGAGTTAGAGATTTATTTTAGATAAATTAGATAGCATTAGATGGTTAGCAGCCTTAATTAAAAAGAAAATCATAAAACCCACATGAAAACGAAAAAAGGTTAAGCTAAACTTAAACCTTAAGCTTAGGTTTGACACACTAATTCCATTCTAAGAGTAAGTAAAGAGATATTTTAGAATGAGGAATTTTATGTAAATTATTCAAAATATTTCAAGCTGACTCACAGTTTTTCATCCTTCATTGCAAAGCTTTAATTTAGCAAAAATTAAACATTTAGAATCTTGAAAATAAAAGAACAAAAGATCCTAGTACAGAAAACACTAAACAATGTAATCAGTTATGTTCTTTTAATATTTTCCCTCTTAATCAAGAAAAAAGAAGAATAAAAAAGCCAACAGCCTACACAGAGCAAATTACACAGAAAAATCATAATCAACTGCAGCCTGTGAAATATTGCCAGTCATAAATTTACCATGACACAATGCAGAGGAAGCTGTAGTTTGAAGCCCAAGCTGTCACATCTGAATTTGGAAGTCTCAAATGCGTAGTTAAACTTAGTGACATTAGGAAGATATTCAAGGGAGATGGCCAAGAGGCACCCCAGGAACTTCCTATTATCCCCCCTAACTTATGTTTCTAATACAAACATTAAAGGAACTGCTGAAATCAGTGAGGAAAAACCCAGCACTGTAGGATTCAAGGAAAAGAAGGATCTGTGGTGTGAGGGAGAAAGTAGGAAAGGAAGGGAGGGAGGGAGGGAGGGAGGGAGGGAGGGAGGGAGGGAGGGAGGGAGGGAGGGATAGTTGATTTCAGAGTAAGGAGAGTTGGCCTGGTAAAGAATGAAAGAATAATTTTTGTTGCAATGAAGGTTTGTACTGATTTATTGAACCTGTTTCTCCCTCGCTGTTTAGTCTTTCAAATAATTTTCTGTGTTACTTAGGAACTGCAACAGTAAAAACAACAACAACAAACAAAAACCAAACCACACACAAAAAAAAAAAAAAGAAAAAGAAACACCGCAAAAAAACTAACAAACAAAAAACCCCAAAACAAAAAAACCCACCACAAATCATTAATCACTATGGGTGCATTCATCCCTACTGCACACAGTGTTTGTCCAGTAGTTATAAGGTTTTGAAATTTAAGGGTCTTATTATGTTCCCAAGGAAGTAGTGGCAAACCCACTTTAGGTTTCAAGAGGAACAAGACAGAAGCTAAAAACTGATTTTATACCTGAATGTATTAGTTTTAATACCAAGTTTTTAAACATAGCTGGCCAAGCATGGAATTAAGTATATTTTTTAAAATTAAATATTAATTTTTATTTCATTTTGCATATCATAATGCTGTCTTTTAAACATCTCTTAGTACTTTATTTTCAATTTAATAATCAAAAATGAACCGAGTCTCTTCTCCCTCTAGTGTATTTTCATTTGTGCCCATGTAGAGCACTGGCCTCATGAAGAGAGGCTCTGAGCTGTACCAGGTCAACTACAAGCCATATAGATATTAGGACTGAAAGGCAGGCCTGATTCATTGCCTGTGTGATAGTCTGGTTTACTGCTAGGGCAAGGGATTTGGAGATTATCCTTGGTTTCTTCTCTTTCTTAAATAAGGTTCTAGGAAAAACTTTTGGAATATGAAAAAAACCCTAAGCCAAAAACTGCAGAGAAAGTGTTTGTTTTATACAAAGCTATTCCTGTTAAAAATAGAAACACAGTCCACTTCACACACACCTGCAGAAGTAACACAGGGGCAACTTGGGGTGGCAAAGTAAAACTTCTTTGTTGTCAGGGTATTAACAACATGTTTCATGAAAATTTGTATCAAATAACCAATAGGTAAATATTTACCCAATCACACTTTGGCTTCTCAGAGGTCTGCACTTGCAGGTTTGCCAGAAAGCACCATTGTGATGGCTTGCTCTAAGCATATCATATCATAACATGGGCATTAGGGCTTCTTGCTGCCTTTTGAGACTTAGTAGTCATGCTTGGTTTAAGATTCCAGTCAAAGGACATCCCCACCAGCTGCTTCCTTTAAAACCTGCTCTTTGCCTGTAACTTCAAGCTGTAGCTCTCCCTATGATTGTGGGATTGACTGAGAAGTTCTCTGATAGCTCTTTTCCTTCACCTTCCTTCTTCCAGAGGGCTGAGTTACTTCATTGATAAGTTAAATGGATCACTTCTTTAAAAATAAGACAATCCTTTTGTATTCATCAGTACTCTTCTCTGTAGTTCCTCCATCATCCTTCTTGAAGTGCAGATAATTGAATGGGACTACTTTAGCAGACATGACATCCCCAGTGCCAAGGAGAGATTGTTCAGTCTCTGTTCTCCTTCCTGACACATCCATTTCTGTGTACCCAATATTACAGCAGCTCTTTGGGCCACGGCACCACACGAGGTTAATTTTCTTCCAGCATTGCCATCACATAGATGAGTTGCTTTAGAATCCTTTTCCTCTCTGTTCATTGTTCCCCAAAAAGGGCAGCTTGCATCTAGAAATGATACAGCATACCTTGTGTGTTTCAGTAGCCATAGAGATTGTGTAAAGAAAAACTATTTTAAAATTCTTGAACCAAAAATTTTGCATTTGGCAAGGGAAGCAATCCATATGTCTTACATTTTGCAACAGTGAATCATGCTTTAAACCCTGAGTAATCCTACTGAATTAAGTGAAACCTTTTAAAGTGAAAAATATTATACAATGTAATGTCAATATAAACAGGGAACTGTTGCAGGCTGCATCTACACCACTCTGAGTCTAAAACAGGAGTGCACTTCTGAAACTGATCTCCTGGCTCTCTCCCCATGCTGAGCTTTGGGACACAGACCAGAGTTTCTGAGCACGAGAACTGCATTCCCTTTGGGCGAAACCAGCCCAACCAGCGCACCTTGAGAGCATGTCCAAGGTGCTCCTGTCAGGCAGGACCAGCCTCGGGCTGGGCAGCCCAGGAGGCACCCAGACGCTGATGTTGGTGCAATGCAGACACTTGGCCCTTACATCCCTGTTTCATCCTGTCCACTGCCCACAGACATGCCTGCGTCTTGTTTGTTTGCTCCTCTGCATGCACACTCCTCATGAGAGGGATTGAGCTCTCCCTCTCCCCTGGGGCTTGTCCTGACAAAGTTCCCCCTGGGGACCAAAGACCAGTATCAACAATAATTTTTCAGGCCTTCCCAAGGGTAGACTCCTGGTTCCCACCTCACTTTTGCCACTTTGAGAAGTGTGTGAGCAGAGCTGCTTCTGCTGCTGGCCTCAGAGGGTCAGATAATCCTCACAGGACCAGGGGAGAATCTGACAGCACTCTCACAACACTCAGGATTCATATACCTCCAGAAACCCTGAGCAGCTAGGGGTGATGATGCATAGTTAACACCTCTCACATGCACAGCACAACCTCCTGCTGAGTCTGGCTTCTCTGCAGGAGAACTGATCCTGTTCGCTCTCTGGGTGTTTTGCTCTCTTGCAGCCAGCTCCTAGGTAGAACTACTTTCTCTTCTAAAATCTTTATGGGAAGAAAAAAAGGTTTGAAATGATAAACTGTCCCAGACATTAATTCAGCACAGCTGGGGCCATACAATGCTCCATGGATGAGGAAAGACAAGAAAAGAGATCATCACCCCTCTCTTCTTTCTATCCAGACTGGCAAGAGGCCAAACTGGCTCTAAGAGTAAATTAGAGCAACATAAAAAATCTCTGTTCCATCTGAGGATCCTAAGGGACCCATACGGCTAGGTCAGCCCTTCGTGTCAGCCCACTAAATAGATCAGAGGAGTGTAGATTACATACATCAAAGTTTCTGATTTATTTTACCTTAAGTAATAACAAGTACGTGTCCAACATACTAAGTATCTTCCATATAGTAGAAAGGAGTGTTGCTGTAACTTAAGTAGATTTTTGGAAGAATCACCAAATCTGTTCTTATGATCTTATAGAAAGAAGCAAAAACATATCTGGTGTGATGCCTACCTAATACAGTGCTCCTGAGCAGCAGATGTGCACTGGTTGTATGTGCATGGGGAAGGAACTATGAATACTGCATCCCTCTTTGCAACCTCTGCAACAGAGTAACAGAATCAAAATTCTTATCAGAGATTATTAGATTAGATTGAATTCCTGTTAAAGCCAGAGGAATCTAAATCTTCATATCTCAATGGTGGATTAAAAATGAGCTCTAGAAGGTGCAGATATTACAGGCCCCATGCATCAATCTATAGAGAGAAATATGATAGAAAAAGGATCAGACCATGTTTCCTTTGCAAAATCAAAAAAAGTTTTGACAGTTTTATTTTCCAGAAACTCTGAAACAACGTCTTCCACTTTACTTTTTTATTTCTGGTAATATCGTTTTACTCAAGAGGTCTACTTGCACAAGTGGTCATGATCTTTCAGTCTAATCCAAATATATCAATAAAGTAATAAGTAAAGAACAAAAACCAAACAGTGATGGTCTCAATTCCTGAAAATATCTTAGTCAATCAGAATTTCCTTCTAAAATTGAAACTCTTGGTATTACCAAGTGGCTAAATGAGAAACCATTTTTTGGTGCTGCAAAGCAGTTGCTCACATGAGTGACTCCATCAGAACATTTACCTGAAAAATATCAAATATTGTAAAGATGCTCACAAAATAGAAGTCAAAGCTTGCTGCTACACAAGTGCTAAATAGTAATAATAACAACGTGCTAAAAGTCTTTACTTTCCCTCCACAAATAGTTTGGCAGGACACCTCATAATAGGAAAGCTGGGGTTTAACATATTTGTAAGTGTGACAGAGCAAGGGCCTACCATGTCACATTTCCATGTATAGAATATCTACCTTCTGCAATGTGAGAATGGCATTGTGCCCCTCTGTCCCACTAGTGTGGGGATATCTATTCCTTTCAGGAGCTTTTTTTTTTTTTTTTGGCAAGAATTATTTAAATGAAGTAATGTAACAGAAGAAGCAATTATTTATTTTGTAATTATTCATTTTTTCAAAAGAACTTACTTTTATTTAGAAAATGGAAAACATGGAATGAGGGGAAAACATAGAAACAGTTACCAGTGCAATACAAGATGATGAAGCACTAAAAAAATAACAATGGGTTTCATCTCGTAAAACACAAAATATTTTGCCTTATGATCCCATTATCTCCCCAGCAGGCCAACCCTGCTGGCCCTTGACTTTGATTGTTTCAGGTTAGGGTTTCCATTTTAATGAGGGTAAGAAACTTCAGCTCTGGCTCCCTTCATTTGGAGCTGCAGGGCTGTGGCACTGCTGCTGATCACTATCACAGCGACAATGTCATGAAGCTGAAAAAACAAGGCTCTTTAAAAAACTGTGATTTCTTTATACATGGTCACTTTGGGGTCTTCTCTTACACCAAAGCCAAAATTATTGCAATGGCCAGAATAGTGTCATTTTATAGTTGGGATTTTTTTTTTTTCATTTTACCTGGAAAAAACCCAAGTCTTTATCATGGGTCTGTGCAGCTCCTCCTAGCCAAGCATAGCCTGAAAAAAGTGCCTTCCTTGATAACCTTCACTTGAAGTTCTCGGCAAGGATTACGTCAATATTAACCCCATCCCCCGGCGGTGGCTGCCTGGCTTCCCAGCCACAGCTGTATGAAACCAGGGCTCCGGGCTGGCCACAGCATCGGCTGGGACAGTGAGGGGCAGGCGATGCAGCCCCCGACTTGTCCTGCTCCCTCCGGGACTGACTTAAATTCCGCCAGACACAGGCAGCGGTGGCTGTGCCCAGTCAGAAAAGAGGAAAACTCATTTCCTTGTATCCGTGTGACGCTGCAATTTAATTTCCTCGCCATCACAATGCTTTCAGTTGCCCATCAAGCTTTCCTTGCCCGCCTCCCTCTCCGTGCCCGCTCAGCAGAGCATGCGGCCAGGCCTGGCCAGGCTGGGGCCAGCTGTCCGAGAGCCCGGCCGGGACGCGGTGGCTTTCTCGGCTGGAGGTTGCAACACTGCGGTAGGTCCATGGCCAGGCAGCGCAGGATGAGCGTGTGCTGCTCCTCAGCAGCGAAAAGCCCAGCACAGGCCTGGGAAGGCTGCCAGGACAGACCTGCAGTGCTGCCGCTCACCCAAGCTGCTGCTCCGGGCATGGCGCTGTCCCGCTGCCCCCTCAGGCCGCAGCCCTCCCGGCCATGCTGAGCCACCTCCCGAGCGTGGGGGACGGGGACGGGACACAGCGGGGACAGCTCTCAGCTTCCCTGCGGGGCGAGGAAGTTCTGCAAGTCTTGACCAAGGACCATTTCTGATGAGTTTACCTCAGTGTAAGCCCACAGCACTTTAAAAGCAAGCAAGCAAACAAAAAAGCACAGGAGCTAAAAATTTTGGCCCATCTCGCTATGAATCTGGAGGGTGTTATTTGTTTGTTTACATTGCCAAGTAATAAAAACGTAATGTAGGTTTTGCATTTGGAGAAAAGTGAGGCGAATGGGAGCTTACTTAGAAAGGGAGACACGTGTCTGCCTGTCTGTCTGAGCACAGATGGCCTCGCACTGCAGTCTCGAGGCTCTGAATATGAAAATGAATCACATCAGCCCGCAACATTTCCCAGTATTTTGAGAGTTCTGCTTTCAACACAGATATGAATGTATGTAGCAATGATCTTCATTGTCCTGACTTGGGTGATGTCATATTTTTCCATGAGGATACTGGGTGACAGCACATTTGTAGGCTTTGGGCTAAATGTATAACGAGCATGAAATTCCCTTTAATGTCAAAATAAAACCAAAGGAGAAAAAAGAGTGGAAAGGTCATATGGAAAAAACCTCCAATAATAAATATGACTTTTGTGGCCGCCGGAGTCTGGCTGTCACCGTGATGAGCCCACCGAGGCAGACACCCCGGCAACATCCCGATAATCTTATTATTTGCATGACATTAACCATGAGGCGGGGGGATGGGGAGAGGGGTGGGGGAGGGGAAGGGGGAAGAAGGCCGCCAAAAGCATCCAGGCGGCCCCGGGCGAGCGGCGGGCCCCTCGCGGTGGTGCCGGGGGTGCGGTGGCAGGGGGGCCGGGCGGGGGCTGGGCCGGGCGCGGATTGTGGTGCGCAGCTACTCGCGGCGGTGCGGTAGCGGCGCGGGGCCCTGCGGAGCGCGGTAATGATGTCAACTTGTTATTTACCTTCCAGCGCCGGGTGACGGCGCAGCGCGAAAGGAGAATCAATCAGCCGCCGGGTGACCCGCCAGGCGCAAAAAAACGGAGCCGTGCGGGGGAGGGGAAGCACATGGAGCCGCGTTGCATCATCCGCCCGGGGGTGGGGGGGACACGGGCGGGACACGGGGACACGCGTGGGACGGGCGCGCTGGAGGCTAAAGAGTCGCAGCGCTGCCGCCCGCGGGTGTCGCGCCCCAGCGAGATGCGATAAAGCCCGTTTGTGCTGATTCACAGCCCGCCCGGCCCCCGCGCCCCGGGGCGCTGACCGGGCACCGCCGCCCGCCCCGGACCGGGGCAGCGGTGGCGGCGTGGGGTGCGCTCCCGCAGCGCCGCCCGGGCAGTCCGTCCGCGCCGCTGCGCGGGACGAGCGGCCGCGTCCCGGGCGCCGGAGCGCGCCCCGCGGGGCCCTGCGCGGGCAGAGCCGGCCGCGGCCGCTCGAGCGGGGCCGGGCGGCCGCGGGGCCGAGCGTGCGGGGCACGGAGGGCGGCCGCGGGCACCGCGCGTCCCCGCGCGCCGGGCCGGCACCGGGGAACGCGGCGCTGCCCGGCGGGCGGGGGAGGGGAGGGCCGCCCTCCGTGTGTGTGTGCCTGGTTTGTCACCGGGTTTCAGTTGCGGGGGGGTGTCAAAGCACAACATAACCACAGGCGGGGCGAGGGCTGGCGGCACCCCGGGGCATCCCCGGGGGCGTTGGCGGCGGCGCCTCCTCGAGCTGCGCGTCCCGGCGTGCGGGACCTACGCAGGTGGGGGAGGGCGCGGCCGGTTCGCCCCCCAGCCGCCCCGGCCCTCCCGGTGCGCCCCCTCCCCCGCCGTCCCCTCCCTCGCTCCCGCCCGGTGGCGGCGGCCCCGGGCGCGGCTGTGGCTCCCCCTCGGCGCTGCTCCCGCCGCCGCCGCGCGTCCGCACCAGCTCCGCCACCCCCCCTCACCGCCATTCCGCCCCAAAACTTTCCGTTTCCCCCATCCCACTCTCCGGGACTTCCTTGTGCTGCCCGTGCGCGCGGAGGGGGGGGAGGAGGCGTGTGCGGCGGCGGCGAGGGGGGATTCGCAGCCTCCTGGCAGGCTGGCCGGGACCCCGGGGGAAGAGGAGTTGCACCATGCGCGGCAAGTGAGGGAAAGTCTCCGCCAGCAGCAGCGCCGCCGCCCCCCGCAGAAGTTGGGGCTCTCCCCGCCCGCGGGAGCGGGAGCTGTGCCTTTAACGCCCGCTGCGCCGCGAGGTGAGTTCCCGAGGCGGATTATTCATCCCGGGGACCCTGTTGTGGTTTCTTTTTCCCCCGTCTTTTTTTATTATTATTTTTTTTAATTTCCCCCTTTTCTTACGCTTGTCTTTCCCGGCGCAGCCCCCCGAGCCCAGCCCAGCCCGGGGCCCGCTGTCCCCCGGCGTCCCCTCTGCAGCCTGACCCGCCCGGGGGGGAGGGGGTCGCTCAACCGCCGCTTGTTATGACGAAGTTTTCTCAACCCGGACGCTTTGGGTTCTGTTTGGGGGTTTTGGGGGTGTTTTCTTTGAGCCGAGGTGATGTGTGTGTGTGGGACTGCCGTACCCGTGGCGGGTGTTTTGCAGCTGCCCCCAGGCCGAGCGACCCCGGGGCGTGGGGGAGGGGGGCAGTTTCTCCCTACTTCTCAGACAGTATTTTAATGTATGGGGGGTTTATTTTAAAAAATAATAAATGCTCGGGGAGGGGGGGGAGAGAAATGCGAGGTATTCACGCTCCAGTGTGGAGTTTGCAGAGCTTGGGTGGGGGAGGGGATCCCATTCATCGCCAGAGCTTGAATCAGCAGCGGGCGGAGGGGCCGGTCGCTCCCCTACATCGAAGTTTACTTCCAAGTAGGTAAACAAGTTCGCTCGTCGCCCCCCGCCCCGGGCCCAGCCCCCCGGAGCCGCGCTGCCCCCGGCCCCGCTGCCAGCGCCGCGGCCGCCGGCGGGGCCGGGGTGCGGGGGAGCCCCTCGGGGCCGGAGCTGCGGGGCCGCCGACCTGTTGCACGTCCCGGGCCGGCGAGCCCAGCCCCGGTGCGGCGGGGCGGGCGGGCGCCCTGCCCCCGGCGCTGTCACCGGGCCGGGCACGGTCCCCATTTTGCGGTGCGCGTTCAGTCTCGGCGGTGGGGCTGATGGAGGGGTTCGGTGCGCGACCGAATATCGGTGTGGTGTGATGTAAAGCGAATGACCCTTGACCTATTTAGTGGTGTGTTGCTGGGTTCTTGGGCAGGCATCCTGCACAGCGCAACAAGGGGCAAAAACACCAAGCCACACCCTAAAAGTTCGGCTCGCATAATAATTCCTCAAAGTCGTCGTTTAGACGGGATAAAGGCTGCCCTTTATGTGTTGCCTTAACATGCCTCTTTGCTGTTCTCCACGAGGATTCGTACGGCGTTTCTCCCTTCCTGACGCACGAGCCTGGCAGTGTGGATGTGGATGTGTGCGGTGGGGGAGGGGAGGCGGGCTGTTCGGCGGGGCTCACCCACCGCCTCCTCCAAAAAAAGAAAATTTTGCAGCATAATGTTGCAGAAACCTAAAATACTCCATTGAAAAGACTGATGATTTGAAATAAGATGGAATGTAAAATTAAAATTTCAGGATTAGTGTTTTAGGCTAATAGTATGAAAATAAACATGCTGTGCCAGAGGGAGATCTGATTGTAGGTAACAAATACGAAGTCTTTACTCTTGACAAGTAAAACATCATATCTTTCTTCCTTATCCCATTTATTTGTAGTCTTTTAACCAGGACTACTTGTGTGGATGTATAAGGTTTACTAACATCATCTACCTTGTGTACCATGTGATTGCACATATTGGGTTTAGGCCTCTCCCCGTCCTGCAGTCAGTGTTCTGTCATGTACAGAGACATTAGGCAGGTTTTAAAGTAAATGTATCCATTCTGTGATAGCAGATGTTGTTGGCAAAGAGAGCCAGATTTGTCCTAGTGTGTGTTCTGGTGTTGTTGGGTTTTTTTTTTGTTTGGCTTTTTTTTTTAAACAATTACAGATAATAATTGCAACATCTCAACGACAGCAATAGTAAAACAGGGAAGCTTTCCCACAGAAGATTTGTAGAGGAGGTGGGAGGAAAAAGGAAAGCAAGAGGGGGAGGATGCTATCACATTAAAAATGCGTTAAAGCTCTCTTGTGCTATATGTAATAATGGTAAAAACAGGGCAGATTTGAGCGGAGCTACTGTAGTTGTCTCAGTCTTTAACACCTTCAGCGAGCTGTGCAGTAACCAAGGGCAGGGGAACCCTGGATGTACAGACTGGGGAGTGAGAGGCTGGAAAGCAGTGCCAGGAAAGGGACCTGGTCGATGGCAAGTTGACCATGAGTCAGCAGTGCCCTGGCAGCCAGGAGGGCCAGCCCTGTCCTGGGGCCATGCATGGGCAGCTGGGCAAGGGAGGGCATTGTCCTGCTCTGCTCTTGCACTGGGGTGGCCTCACCTCGAGTGCTGGGGGCAATTTTGGGTCTGCAATATACAAAAGATAGTCAGCTGTGAGAGCATCTCCAAAGGAGGACCATGAAGGTCTGAATGGTCTTGAGAGGAAGCCCTATGAGGAGTGGCTGAGGTCCCTTGGCTTGTTCATTTCTAAGGAGACTTAGTGGAGTCCTTATTGCAGTCTACAGCTTCCTCAGGAGGGAAAGCAGAAGGGCAGACTCTCTTCTCTGTGGTGACCAGTGACTGGACCTGAGCAAATGGCCTGCAGCTGTGTGTGGGCAAGTTTAGGTTGGATGTTAAGAAAAGACTCTCCACTCAGAGGGTGGTTGGGCACTGGAACAGCTCTGCAGGGAAGAGATCACAGCACCAAGCCTGATAGGGTTCAAGAAGCATTTGGACAATGCTCTTGGGCACATGGTGTAATTCTTGGGATGTCCTGTGCAGGGACAGGAGTTCGACTTGATGATCCTTGTGGACCCCTTTCAACTCAGTATATTCTATGATTTTAAGGTTGTTTTTTTTCTCCTCCTAAGATGAAAAAGCGTGTCTCAGAAGCAAAGAGGATTAAAAATTACACATACATGTAAAGACTGGCAACTGCACAACTGTCCAGGTTTCTTAGGACATAAAAAAGCCCTCGGGAGATAAGTGGGCATCTGAATACATCTTCCCCCACCCAACTTAGTAAGATGACTCCACTGTTCTCTGCCATGTCACTGCTTATTTTATTTTTAAATGATTGCAGATATTCTCCACAATGAGTATCTAAGGAGCAAAACTAATTTAAATCATTGCTAGGGAAGGGGCACCTGGAATTGTAAGATTTCTGCTCCACCAGTTTGCCCAGTTTTACCAAATCGTAGAATATGCTGAGTTAGAAAGGGCCCACAAGGATTGAATCCAACTCCTGACCCTGTGCAGGACAGCCCTAAGAATCCCACCGTGTTTTGAACTCTTATCAGACTTGGTGCTGTGACCTCTTCCCTGGGGAACCTGTTCCAGTGCCCAGACACTCTTGGAGTGAAAAACCTTTGCCTGGTATCTAACCTAAACCTCCCCTGATGCAGTTTCATGCTGTTTTGGTCCTGTCACTGATTGTCAGATGGGCTTTTCTCATTTTTGTGATGACGGGGACCAGAAGTAGACGTGCTGTCTGCTCAGTATGTCTAATGTGCCATGGCTCCTGAAGAGCTTCCTGAACAGAGAGTTGTCCCCTGGCAGCAGCAGCTGTTGAAGGCCTGTCATCCCTTTGCTTGGAAGGAGTAGAGAAGAATGTCTCTCAGCATGGATGGGATCTTATTTCTCAGTAGCTGAGATAAGTCAGCAGTGGATTGAGCAGTGTGCTCGGTTTGGCTCATTGTGGAGATGAGGCTGGAAAAGCCCTGCTAGGTTTAGGTTTAGGTTGCCAGGCGATGGCCGCAGGTAGCGGGGTCGGTGCGCGCTTCGGTGCTGCTAGCCCTTACTCTTTGCTGCTGCTACGAGTCCAGAGCTAGAATTCATCTTGTATTAAACTGATGCTGTTTGTATTTTAGTGGTGCCAAGGGGCTCCCATTCAAATCAGGGCCATTTGGGGAATATTATAGACGGTGGTTCTCACCCTAAACAGGTTGTAATGTAAGTGAGGGAAACAAAAAGCCAGGAGGGTAAATGCTGGAAAAAACCGGACTCAGGGGAATGGCAGCTGATTGTAGTGCTTTATCTGCAGGACCATGGTGTGATCTCCCTAGGAGAGGAGAGTTGTTAACACCTGGCAGCGCTGCTGCTGGTAAATCTGTCTGCTTTGCCCAAAGAGGGGTGGGCGTCATAACGTGATCCATATCCTGGATTCCCTTTACTACTGCTGTTTTAATTCCTAGTATTTTAGATTATGTACAACAGCCTGCCTATAAAGTGATCCAGGTTTTGTAACTCTTGGGAGAGCTTCTTTTTTTTTATAATCTTCATTATGAGGCAAGATGGAAGTAATTTTGTAAACTCTTTTTTCAGCAGCTAAATTAAAACTCCACTCCCTCTTCCCCTCCCTCATCTTGCCTATTTTTAGTTAGGAGGAAATAGCTGACCTCTTTACAGCAAGAACCCAGACCCCCTGGGTGCCATTTATAGGTTTCTACCAAATGGCCTACTTGGACAAGTTGGTTGAAATTAAACAAAAACATTGGAACTACGGCCGTACATAGGAATACCAGCCTTCCTGTCAGTACAAAATCTTTCATTTTAATGACACTGAAACAAGCAGACGAAGGTGAAAAGTACACTTTAAGTTATTTTTCTTCAGTATACAGGAGAATATTTTAAAGGCTTTTGTTGTTGTTCTCTGATCATTAATATAATGGAATTTCATTTAAGGATGACTGATAGTGTTTTATCCTGCAGTCACAGGAAGTCCCCCGAAGTTAGGGCTGTGTAAAAGCTAGAAGCAGTCAAAGGTTGTTCACTAAGAAAGCATCATAGTTTCTTACCAGTTGTCTTCATGTGTAGAGATTTTGTCCTAGACAGAGATTTATAAATTATAGTTATTAATGTTGAATAATTCTGTAGATATATGAATTTGCTTCTGCTAGTTTAACCAAAAGCACGTTTTAACTCCACAATGGGTATGTGACAGTTTTTGAAGGTAAAGGTGCACAGGCCTTTGACAAGGCTTTTCTTGAGCTGCTTTTCCTATGCATATTTGTATTTATTTTAAGTGATACTAAAAATATTAGCCTGTAGCAATAGTTAGATAGAGTTGCACCTCTTCATTTGTTGTTTGAGAAGAGAAAAATATATTGCCTCTGTTATCTTCTGTTGGGATCCCAGCCACCAGTCCCTTTCTATACTTTGGGGGGGCTTGGGGTTGGGTGCATCTGTGGATGTGGCTTCCATCTTTATAATCCTGTCCACTTAATGCAGTTAAAGGGACATAATGATGTTTAACCTCATTTCTTGACTGTCTCTATTGTTAGTGTGAATAATTAATATGTGTCCTGTTTAAACTGGAGTGCTTATAAAACGTCATAATTTTGTGTGAAGTTACAATGGAAATTTCTGCCAAGAACCGTGTGCTATTCATGCAGTACAAAATCATGATGATAATACTGTGGTACGAAGAAACAATTATTTTAATATTTTAGCTAAGTGCATTGCATAACTACGTTTTGGCTTGAGTGTTGAACTTTAGTCATTTGCTAGGCAAAGTTACACAGCACACTGAACGTGTGGATGATTGGTGCCTTGGTGCTTAGATGACATGACTTATGGCCTGTTCCTGAGCAGATGAGTAGTACTAACAATGTCTAATAATTCCCTAAATATGTGTATCAAAATACTCTCATCTAATAAAGTAGGGAGTTTGATTGACCCTTTGCTATTGGAAGGTGATACAAGAGCAGTGTTCTCCATTAGTATGTAACAGTTGCTCTATATATCACTCCAGTGCCATTCAAAGTGTGATTGCATTTACTGACCTAAGTTTCATTTAAGCTGTTAATTCTTAGTTACAGTTTAACCTCTTACCACTGCGTAGAGACATTAGAAGGTGTTCTGTTACATAAAATCATAACTCTATTAAATTAAAAAATGTTGTAACATGATTTTATGGTTTTTTTTCTATTGAAACACAACTTTCCCATACCTCCAATAAATTATTGATAGAGCAAAAAAGCAATATTTTTCCCTTAGACATTTAAATTACTTGGAAGATATGCTTTGACATTGTCTTCAAGAAAACAACGAGGATTTTACTTTGGTGGATAGATTCCTTTTGTCATTCTGCAGCATAATGCATTTGTTGTACTCCTTTTTGAAGGCAGCAAGCTGCACTGAATATACAGTGACAAACTTTGCTGCGTAGCACCATCAGCTATATTTTGCTGCGTAGCACCATCAGCTCTTCATCAATCCTTTGCCATTGAAGAGAGACCCTGCAGAATATTCTCTAGTTCAAGAGTGAAGCCAACTATTTATGATTTATATTTCCAAATCAAAGTCATGTTACAGAGGCCCCGCTGAAAGGGAGCAGTTGCATTGGTGTGATTAACATGTATACAGTGTTGTTGTGTCCACTGCTGAGTTTGTGCTCATTTGAACACAACCCCATAGCCTACAGCAAAATAATTGGAAAGATGTTCTTCCAAAAGAATTGACCATCACAGTATGCAGTTAATAAATACAGGAGGTTTTTATAAAGTGAAGCAAAAATATGGATTTTTTTCTTCTGTAAATTCATGTGTGTTGGTAACAGAATGAGGAATTGTTATAACAACACCATAGTTTCAGTGTCATTTAGCAGCTACAAGTTGCTTGTTCACTGTATCAATGGTTTTAGTCTGGTTGCTACTGGCTGAGGTTATGTGTGTGTCCAGAAACCCATTAGTATTAAGACTGGTGTCAGCACATAGTCTCAGCTGGGATTGTTGAGCAGGAGTCAGTTTCACAAGTATTAATTGTTTCAAATAAAATACACAAATTGTTGTGTGTGAGTGCATGCATATGCACATGTATACAAGTACATGGATAGCCTTAAAGTAGTCCAAAAAGTAGTTTTGGAGAAAAAAGGTGTAACCCTGATGCTGGAGAGTGGTGCCAGTGTGCAGTGGCTTGACTCTCACACCCTGAACTAGGATGTGCTCGGGTCAGCAGCACCTGAGGTGTTGCAGAGCCAGTGAAATGACTGTAGGCTGGGCCAGGCTGGATGTCAGGTTTTGGAAGAAGGCAGAGGTACAGCACCCTTTAATTATGTGCTTGTTGAGATGTGGCAAGGTCAGGAGTGCATACTGTGCTCGCCCCTCTGACTGAGCCTGGTGAGACCAGGAGGTGATAGCTGGGGCTGGGACATGCATTCAAACATCAGAATTACGTTATCTTCGGTTTTTCCTCCTTTTAATTTTTTAAAATTATTATTATTTGGTTTTTGGTTGCTCTTAGAAGTAAAATTTAAACCCTGATCTTGACAGAGAGATTGAGGTAAAATTGCCCTCCTCTGTAGTGTTCTCCACAGATAGGGTGAGCTTTGCTGACAAGTTAGGGCTGGGAATCCAAGCACAGACAGTGCCGGTTCACATTGAGGGGATTAGTTTCCAAGGATATTTATCTGTTGCTTTTACAGCCACAAAACAAACTTTAACCCTTTTCATGCCTATTTTACATGCCTACATCAGTTAGACCTCTAAGAATTTGGATATAGAATTGGTTGAAACACATGAAATATTTTTTTAATATTTCAGAAGATATTTGTAATGTTGCTAAATATGTGGACTTGGATATCTTTCCTATCTTAACTTTCCTCTTTGATTTTGTTTTGACTTTTTGGGTGTTTGGGCTTTTTTTGTTTGTTTGTTTGTTTTCTTGCCTTTTTTTTTTTACTTTTTGACTTTGGTTTTGTGCTTTTTTTAATGTGAGAGCTTCTGTAGTTTGTATAGTTTACTTTTTCAGTTGGTGACTTTTAAACTAAAATACTGTAATCTGGGAGGCACAGATAAAAGGCATACCTGAGGATTATTCTGATGAGGAAAACATCTTCCTTCCTATGCCAGTTCTCAAAAAATGAAAGCAAGGAGCAGAAGCAAGTACATTTTTAGTAACATTGCGTGGTGTTCACAGGACAGATTTTATATCATTCTGTGAAAACTATTCAAGGTTCCTTTCTTTTCATTTTGACTACTACTGGGTTTGTTTGGGTTGCTGGTGTTGTAACTCAATAACAATGCTAATTTGTGTTGGAGAAATCTGGTTTTGTACTAAAAAACCCAAACACTCTCAGCTCTGATACTTCTGCTAGTATCAGTAAATGTCTTACATAATCAGTTAATTTAAATGAGCCAATTAGTTTAAAATTAGTGCATGACAGTGTATCATAAAAATTCATCCAGCTTCATTCTCACAGGATTTGATGTGCTTGGAGGGGAAAAAAAAAAAAAACCAACATTGAAGCTGAAAGGGTGGCCCAAAATGCAGTATTGGAGTGGAAGGAAACAACCTATTCATTACATACAGCTCAAATTTACTAAAGCATTAACATAATGGTTTCCCTCACTGCTGATGAATGAAAATTACTTTCTGGGAGACCACCATCCTGTCTTTACTACCTAATCTGGTAGTGCTGGGTAGAGGTTAGAAAAAAATGTGGAATGTAGCTTAAGCTCTCATGGGCAGTTTACAAGGAAGAAGAAGATGAGTGGGGGTAGGCTTCCTCAAAAACTAGGATTCACTGTTTTTAACCTGCTGACCATCAAGTGGACAACTGTTTTGGTTTTTTGGGGTTTTTTTGCTTGGCTAAGATGGCATGTCTTCAAAACACTTATTCCTGTGCGTTTCTTCAGTGTTATGATGGTAGTATAATGGTATTATATGTGGCTACTTTATAATATGTTATTTTGTGGTTACAGAAATGGCTTTTGGTGCATGCCTGGTTTTTGTAATGTTTTATGTATTTGTATGCCTATGTGCCTCACCGTGGATTAAATCTTTTATTTTAAATTTTGCTTAGGCAAATGTGATAAAGTGATAAATTATTCATGGTATCTAGTATGTTACCAGCAGCATGTATCTTCAGTTTGAAAACCACTTGAAACATGGAAGAGTTCTGTGTTCTCTAATGACAACATTCTAAATGCGATCATACATTGTCAGTTTGATCATGTGCACTGAATGATGGCTTTGTACATAAGATTTGTTGTGCACAGCAGATGTTTGTGTACATGGAGTCCAGTGTGAAAGAAATTTAATTTCCTCTTACTAAAAATAATATAATGACCTGTGTCTTCTACCTGTTTAAAACGTGCTCAGATAATTGTAGTGAATGATTTTGTAGTTGTTTGCTGCTGTATTCATTTTGCAATGAGCTTTTGAAGGACAACATTTTTCCTTTTTTAAAATGTAAATTTCAATATATATGTCTGTGAAAAGAAAGAAAAGATCTGTTCCTTTAACAGCCTCACGAGGCAGTTGATAGGGCACACGTATTCACAGCTGGGTAAATCATTTACATTCAACTTATAGCGCAATGTTGTACTACAGACTTTATGAATGACAGCTTTTGAAGATTTTTAAACAGCAAAACACATTGTCAATTTATTTTGTTGCTAGTTTATTAAAACATATGAATGTAAAGCTCTACTTAATAAAGTATAATCCCATTTTTCCATCAGCTTATCCATTAGGATAACAAAGTATCAAAGGAAAATTATGAAACAAAAAGGATTTTTCTCCCTTTCAGTGTTCAGTTTAGAGTTAGAAGTAATGATTGCTTTAATTTTTTAATCTTCTGTTAATCTCTAAGTTAGTTTCCTGGCTAACAGAGTTGGGTTTAGGATATTAGTTTACCTCAGAACAAGCCTTAGTTTTTTTTGTTTTTTTTTTCTTCAGACTTTTTGTAATTGCTTTTAAACCTTTAATTACCTTCCTCCATCACAGCAAAAAATCTGTTGGGGTTTACAGTGGAATTTAAGAGGTTCCATTTTAATGGATATTTTCTCTGCGACAGAGTCTTTAACTCCAGCAAGCACAGAGTTGATGATACATTTGTGTTCTGAACATTCAACAATGCCTGTTGTATCTATGGCCTGATGTTGCAAAAATGTGTTTGGCTGGCTTGTGCAGGAGATTTCTAGGGTCAGGCCTTATATGATGGCAGCAGAGATTCTTGACTGATTAAGTCAACATTTCTGAGCCTTTTTTTGTAGCAGCAGATGATATGTGTGATTTTAGCTTTAGTCCCGACAGGCAGCGTGCCTGTAGTGAAGTGGAGATTGCAGTGTCCCTCTCCTTTCCCCTAGCCCACATAAGTAGTTTTTTTTGTGTGGCATAACTTCCATGGTCTGTTTTGAGTACTGTTCTTATCTGAATCTTCTCCATGTTCTTGGAAGTTTCTGTAGATGGCAGACATGAAGTTGAGACTTAGAGCCTGGTTTCTTCAAAATGTGCAGGAGCTGTGTTGGCTATGTCAAAATCTACTGGGCTTAATATTTTGCAGTAGAAAGTAAGACTTGGTTGCAAACATATACATTGAAAAGTGGCCTGCACAGGTGGATGATTGGAATCTGTGACCTTTTCTCAGTGAAGTTTTTCAGGCAAGGTCACGTCACGAGGTTTAACAAACTCTAGCAGTGGCTGGTAAGCATTGGCAGGATGGACTCATGGCCTGTCTGGATCATGGGTAGTCTCAAAACTGTTCTGCCAAATGTGGCCTACCACATACAAAGCCCAACACCTCGGGACTGGCACTGGATGCTTGTCTTGTGTAAGGGCTGCAAGCACCATAGCCTCTGTGGAGAGAATATATCAACCTTTTTTATTCTAATTTACTGTTTTTCTCTGAGGTGGTTGCTCTGTGCTTGACTGTAGTAGATCAGGAAAATTACACAGAAGGATCATGACATTTAATTTTTTCACCTTAAATATAAATTTTTCTTAGTTTTTTCATTTGATGACTCAAGCATCCTACAGATAGTTGTCTTAAAGAAATATTTAGCTACCTATGCTATTAGCATTGTCTTAATTGTTATTTTTTCTTTGGAAGTACATATGGTACATTCTGGTGTCTCAAGTGGAGCCAATGTCTTGCCAGCCTATTTGAAGTGCTAAAGTATGTGAGAAAGTGTGCCCTGTGGCCTGAAACATCATTCATGTATTTGCCAATTGCCTCAGTCTTTTAATTTCTGTTTGTATGCATTGCATTTGGTTAGGTTGAATTTATTATTGATTTCAACTGTTTGCAAATAGTCTACTGACAGAGCATTTGCTCATGTCTCCTTTGAGCCAGCATTTTACCCTCATTAGTCTATGGATGTGTTCTTTTGAATGTTTGCCAAATGTGTTCATAAAACCAGTGAAATTAATAGAAGGAAAAGTGGCAGCGCTGTGTGACCTGTTATTGTAAACAACATTATGAGACTGCCTTTCAATGTTTGACCATAGACAACTGCATTTATTTTTTCCCCTCATGTTTTCCCTTTTTATTCATTCGGGTTTTACGAGCTTCCCATCATATACAGCCATTTCCTCAGCAATGTTAGTTACCTTTTTTTTTTTTTTGGCGTGTTTTGGTTTTGAAGACGAAAGCTACTAGGTAAATAACAACAGTAATATTTACCAGTAGTGTAATTCTGTAGTTTCAAATCATAGCTTGCAAGCTACTAGGGTACACAGGATTCTTTTTATGGAGAGCTGTGAGGTTAAAAAAAAGGAGGTCTGTTGTCATTGTTCAGTTTTACTGTGCAGGGTATCTTTATTGGTCCACAAATTTAAAGAGTTTTAAAAAATGGTCTAATTATATTGTAAACTTCTTTAGGATGTGATGATATCTATTTTTATGACTTTACTGCTTTGTGGGTGTATATATCATTATGCAAGTAAAGATCCTTGTTTTCACAGAAGATAATTTATACCAACATTACATTTTGGCATCAGTTTGGTTATGTTGTGTAGATATTTATGAACATATCCCTTCTCTTATGTAGGATTGTGAACAGCATTTTCTCTGATAGAATACAGATCTGGGTGATCCTTAATTGCACAAAGAATAATCTGTAGAGAAGCATTTGGGTTCCCTCAGTTTGTGTTTACCCGGTCTGTCATATAGAAAGCCTGCTCAACTGATCTTTCTTTATTTTCAGGGTCTTATGCAGTACTGGTTTTGTTTTTAGACTACAGCTATTTATATGGCAACATCTGATTTCAGTAAATCCAAATTCTTTCATCTTAAAATGTCAAGAGTTTTGTTACTTGATGTTACTACATTTGTGTTCTCTCCTTTGCTCGAGAGCAGCACTTCTTGCTAATGTTAGGAGGGGTGAGGTAGAGGAGGTGTGTATGGTGAGAGTGGGGGTGGGAAGTAAAACAGGCTCTGGCTGTTTACACATTCCAGGCAACCATAGATCTGCTCTCTTTGAGGCCTGAAATATTTTCCTTTTCACTATCAGTCTTGCAGATCTGGGGTATTTGGGCGCACTGCCAATAAAAGTAAATAGTAATGTGTTAATCTCTCAGATTGAAATGTAATAAACTGTTTTACCTTTTTGTGTGTGTGCATAAAAAGAAAATATTAACTGCACTTTATAATTAATATATGACATTTCGAGAAATACTGGAAGTTAGGACTATTGCTATAATTTCTTCAAGACTTGCCTATAAAAGGACAAAATAAAATTGACTCCTTTCGTCTTGTTAGTTTATTCCAAAAGGAAAGTTGCCTAATCAAAATATTTTTGCTAACTAGATTTTCTGTTTTCGGCATGATAACCATTGGGTCAAGGAGCTGAGGATGACTCCTTTTTTCTTATTTCCATGTAATGCATGTGTATACATGCATTTTTAAAATTTATTTTGTGGTAGGCTTAATCTGCTTTGTAGTCTTTCATTTGATCATTCTGGTTTCCAGCACTTGCATTTCAGAGTCCTGATGAAATCAGATACAGAAAGCCATCCACCTGCATGTCTTTTTTTTTTTTTTTCCCAATATTGGAAATTATTTCCTGCACCCTGCACTGAAATAGACTGAGCAGGCAAGCAGACGAATAATGATTTCTTCCAGGTTCTGCATAATGTAATGAACAGACCTTCTGTTTATTATTATTTATTATCAATATTTGTATACATGCCATTTCTTTCCCTGAAGCTTGCTTTCTTGAGTTTCTTAAAGCTGTATGCTGTGTGTGAGATTGCTGCTTTATTCCAAGTGGTTCAGTAATGCCACTTTGTCACTCCAGCAACTTGCTTTGTCACTAGGGCTTGACATGGCTCAACTTCTTGTTGTATATGCTTTCCAAACAGAACATGTTGCCCTCCAGAAATATTACCATATCATAGTGACAAACACAAAAAAGACAGTCCCACTGAGGTAACAGCTGTTACCTTCAGTCTTGGGACCATTCTAGCACATACAGTGCAAAAGGTAATTGAGACCATACAGTTGGGGTTTTTTCCAAAGGCAGTCAATTGCTTAAAACTCTCTTGCATAGCTATGACTGCCATCTAATCTGCATTTAGAGGCATTAAACTGCTTTTGGAAAAGCCGTGGGCTTCTTCAGCTACATCACCAGCAAATGGGATAAACTGGTAATGTTTCTCTTGACTATGTTTTTAGGAAAAAAGTGCTGTTCTCATCCAGTAGCAACCTGGATCTAAAGCCAGAGGTTTTTTGGGGTTGCTGTCAGGCAAGATCAGACTGTTGAGTTTAACCTAAATGGAAGTAAACATGAACATTACCTGCACCTCATTATTTCTGTGCTCTTATGACAGACACTCGAGACTGTTTGTATAGTGGCTATGGCTCATGCTGATTATGTTGTTAATAACTGGTGTCTGTAGCATGTGTACTGGCTGCATGATTTAGAAGCCAACATTTTTGAATACAAATAGCTAAATAAGTGCCTTGTTTATCAGAAGCCTTGGGTAGGTACAGCTCCAGTTGAAGTCAGAGGAGTAGGTGCTGCTTAGTGCCTGGATAAATAATTTTTCTTAGTGCAAGGTTGCATCATAACATTCTGACAACAAAAGATCACCTCCATCTTTCTACCCTAAGTTAAATGAAGCGTTATGTTAAAAAATATTTCAAAGGAAAAGATCCTACCAAGTGACTGCTATCAGTCTGTATGCAGATGGGTGGATTTTTTTCCCATATGCATAAGTTTATTGAAAGGGAAAAACTTGACACTGATTCTCGGCAGCAGCTTCTCACATGTAATATATGGGTGACTGTGCAGGTGATACATGGTTTGTGTAGAGGTTAGAGGGTCTCTGGTACATTGGTACCAAGTTGGTTACCTTATGCGTTTAGTTTAATTTAATGTAACATTTGATGCAGTGAGAAGATGTACTATTACTGTAGTACTGATTCTGTTTACTATATGTTATAAATATTTCTGAAATAAAAAACCATGAGAACTTGTTTTGTGGTTGAAATAGTAGGAACTGGGACTCTTGTTCTTCTTTAAATAAACAATAGGTGGTATAATGACCTAATAAAAATATAAGACCCAAATGCTTCTTAAAATTATAGAGATTTACTTATTAATTATGTGTATAAATATCTAGAAATCAGCAGTATCAAATTATGAACTGTACTGTGTAAGAATTACATGCAAATTACATTGGCTTGGAGGTTTCTTTTTTTTTTTTAATCTAGCTTAGAAGTGTTGTGAAGCTGCTTGAGAATTTAGTGTAAGGTATTTATTGGAAGTAATTTGATGTGAAGAACAAAATGTGATGTACTGTTCTGGTCCACAGTGGAGTTCAGGAGCTGTCAGATAGTAGCTTAGACATCTCATTTTTTTCTGTTTTCATGTAGGTTGAGAATATTGGCCTGTATGAAACATACTGTAGGCTGTTTAAATATTGACCATTAATTTCAAGCCATAGAAACTATGAAATGAAAATTTAGACATACATTTAAAGGTTTGATTTTCATCCTTTTTTGCTGGTAAGTCTTTGACAGCCAAAATCAATATAACAAATTTGCATTGTTGACCTAGCAAAACAGTTGGGTTAATTGTTCAAATTGTACAGCCTGATAGTTTTCTCTAGAATTATTATTTAGTACTTTTCTTTTAAATTCACAATATTTCATAGAAATCTTAGTTGAGAGTGTGGCTGGTGCAGTGAAAAACCTGCAGTCTCAGGGGCATGCAGCTTGTAATGGAAAGGGACTGTTCTAGTACTAAATTTGTTTCTTTAGCTCTAGTGATGGAAACATAACAACACTTCTAGTACCTCAGCAAGCTACTGTTTCAAGAGACCTTTCATAGGAGAATGATAAGAAGTAAACCATAACAATTTATAGAAAAGGAGCACAATCTGGGCCTTGCAGGAGGAGCCCTCACCTATCTGGCAGATTTCTGTTGATCTTAGGCAATTGTTTCCAGAAGGTTTCTCTCACCATTGGTTTCACAGTTTTTGAACCTGATAGTTTCAAAGTCTATTCTCAGCTAGGCTGCTTCCTGTGAAAAGTGGTGTTTGGTGAGGTGTTCATGTGTGCCACATCATGCTGCTGAGAAGTAAATTGTTTTCATCCTGCAGTTCTTGCTTCACTTATTACATTTAATGTTCCTTTTGAGAGGGAGAGGGAGCGAGAGAGAGTGAAGCAAACGGCAGCGCTGATATGGTGTGGTTTTATTGGACAGAGAGGCATGCATGCCAGCTTTCCCCAGGTTTGATCTCCCTGATTCTTATCCATGGTAGGTTTGGTTGAAGCTAGTAGCAAAACAGTAGCTTAAAGAGACTGATCCCATGAAGGTAAGAATTTACACAACACCAGTTTCAGCCTTTAATTGAGAATTGGCCTTTCTGAAAGAGAAAATTGGTTCTGCAAGCGTTCATACATTTCTACAAATTGTTCTGTTGATGAGTCTTTAAATAAAACCCCATGAAAATACACCAGAACAAAATAAAATTATAAGAAAAAAACCCCAAAACAACAACAACAAAAATCCCACCCACAAAACCAACCAGCCGACCAAAAAAGCCCTCCGAAAGGCCCAAACAAACTGAAAAACAAGGCCCAACATCCCCCACCAAAACAAAGTTAAACAGATGACACACTTGTCAGTTGGGCACTGATAGGTTGCCTTAGGACATAGGTGCTTACATTTTGAATTGATTCTCGATTGTCAACTTGATGTGTGTGGGAAGTAAAGTGAACTTTTCATGAAAAACATTCTCATAAGAACAGTTGCTATTCGTGGTTCTTCTGGTACGTGTAGGTGTATGTTTGGGGAGAAGGAAAATCACATATTAGTGTTTTCACATCTAAATCGAAGAGTTGCCTCGCTTATCTTAAGCAAGGCAGTCTTTAGATCATACCCAGTTGTTTGTCTGCTGGACAGATAGACTTAATTAAAAAAACTTTCTCATTTCAAAAAACTTTAATTTTGTCATTATAATTTCAGTCACATTAATTAAAATGCTAGTGATAAAAAAAGAAATTTATATAAAGGAACTGATTATGTCTAATGGTACCAGATCAGAATTAGGCTAAAATTTTTACATTATCCAACATGCTTCCTTGCATCAGCATATATACCTTTATTGTAGTTCTTTCTGTAGTAGTTTTGCTGACTGTTTTGGCTGTTGTATGATTGTCAGTACTGTACAAGTTGACACTGATCTAAAAAGGAGCTGCGTTTATAGCTGAGAACTCATGTTTTTGCCAGTTACAGATGTCTTTTTCCTCCTTGAACTTACTTCAGTGTAGAAGTTAACTTAAGAAAGCTATTCCCCCTTATTATTTAGACTTTCAGTTCTTAAACATTAAAATTAAAGTGCTCTTAGCTGTATTTTGGTAGACAGAAGTGTTCAGGGCTGGGTTGAATGGGGCTCTGAGCAACCTGGTCTAGTGTCCCTGGCCATGGCAGGGGGGTTGGAAAAAGATGATCTGTAAGATCCCTTCCAACCCAAACCATTCTGTGATTCTGTGAACATGTTGAATTTGAATTTTAAATAGTTCAACTTAAAAAAAAAAGAAACAGAAAGGGAGATCTCTTGCAAACATATTTATGTAGTCAATATTTCTATGAAATATGTGTCTTTTGTAGACCAGACATTTCCTTCTTATAGGATGTGGCTGTAGATGTTCAATATTTATGTCTGTGCTTAACTGCATACACAATGGTTTCACAGGAATAGAATAAACAGCAGCAGTTGTGTGCAGAAAGCTTTTTGTGCATGTGTGTGTATATATATTTAGGATCTGACCTTCATTGCTAGTTTATAATTCCTGAGAATTTCCTGTCTGAAGTTGAAATGTTTTAAGATCCATCTTACTTCTACTTTGTAGATTTTAAAACCAGTACCAGGTAACTAAGAGCTTTCCATAGGCAGTGAACACCTACTTTGTTGTGCCTTCTGGTTTGTCTTTGTGGTTCATGTTTAATCTTTGGATACCCCCAGCCCCCTCTCAGTGAGGGCTGGGCAGAAGAATGTTTGACTGCTGCCCACAATGCTCTTAGGGAAGAACAAGTCTGTGAGACTTCTATGTAAATAACACAGCATTTAGTAATGAGAAAGTTAGCAACTCTCTTAATTGCTCATGAGACATACCTGTGTAGAATTGTGCTTTGAAATTTTCTTTCAAGTTGTCTCTGTATTTCCGGTCTGAATTTTATATCCACCAGCAATGCAGACTTCTTCTGCAACTAAATGGAAGAAGTGTACATTTCAAACATTGTCTAGTCACGGTTAATTCCTCGTGTTACAATCCTTAGAGAAGTTAATGCTCCTTTCTGAGATGAAGGAGGCCTGTCGCCAAAGGAATCGAATAAATTATAGTGGTATTCAAAGGGCAGAATGAAAAGACAGGTGTTGGGATTGCAGATGTAGCTTTAGTCAGATGAAAGAAATGGTTGTAAATATGCAGTCTGGTTCATAATGTAGGAAAAGGGGCACTCATGGAGTTCCCAGACAGTGTGTATGTAGAGTTTGGGTAGTTTATAAATGTTTGAGGTGCTTTTTCCTGCTTGTGTGAAACAGGATTTTTCAAAAGCTTTCTGTCTAAGGCAGGCACTAAGCTTCATTTACCCAGCCATTTTGAGAAACAATGTGAATGCCTTTTGTATTGTTAAAGGACATGGTTTGCAATATTTTCCAGAATTGCTGTGAGGTCAGCCTGAGGGGCTGTGTCAGCCGAGTGTCCCCAGTGCTGGGACCAGGCTCCTGCCCTGGCAGGGTCTGTGGGGCTGTGTCAGCCGAGTGTCCCCAGTGCTGGAACCAGGCTCCCTCCCTGGCAGGGTCTGTGGGGCTGTGTCAGCCGAGTGTCCCCATGCTGGGACCAGGCTCCCACCCTGGCAGGGTCTGTGGGGCTGTGTCAGCCGAGTGTCCCCATGCTGGGACCAGGCTCCTGCCCTGGTAGGGTCTGTGGGGCTGTGTCAGCCGAGTGTCCCCAGTGCTGGGACCAGGCTCCCTCCCTGGCAGGGTCTGTGGGGCTGTGTCAGCCGAGTGTCCCCAGTGCTGGGACCAGGCTCCCTCCCTGGCAGGGTCTGTGGGGCTGTGTCAGCCGAGTGTCCCCAGTGCTGGGACCAGGCTCCCTCCCTGGCAGGGTCTGTGGGGCTGTGTCAGCCGAGTGTCCCCAGTGCAGGACCAGGCTCCCTCCCTGGCAGGGTCTGTGGGGCTGTGTCAGCCGAGTGTCCCCAGTGCTGGGACCAGGCTCCTGCCCTGGCAGGGTCTGTGGGGCTGTGTCAGCTGAGTGTCCCCATGCTGGGACCAGGCTCCCTCCCTGGCAGGGTCTGTGCTGGCCGGCTGGGCACTGCCAGCACTGCTCTGTGCCATGTCTGGCTCCTCAGGCAGGCTGCTGCTCACAGCTCTCCCCTGACCAGGGTGAGGCATCTCCTGGGACAGTATAACACGTTTGGTGGAACCTCTGTGCCTCTCCCCTGAGAATATGAGAAAGAAAACTTTGCCAGGGGTGTTTGTTGTGGCAGAAGGCATCAGCCAGCAGGTGTTCTGGGAAGCCAGGGAGGAGGTGAGCAGCAGCAGTGAGAGGCAGCAAGGCCCAACTTGCCTGGCACTGCCGTATGGCTGCTGAAATATTACTGCCAAATTGCTTCTTGCTGGTGGGCAAGAGGGCTGGGGTTGGAGGAGACATGAGCTGGGAAGAGGGATGCATGACAGCCTTCCCTGGGTGCTAGGGGCTGTAGGATGTGCTCTCCTCCTCTCCTGCCCACTGGCCGTCCATCATTTGCGCCTATTGTTTGATGCAATTAGTTTTTATTGACCAAGACGACCTAAATAGATAGGTTTCATTTATGTATCTTGGTTTTATTGCAGTTTAGCCCTCCAAATACCCAGGAGGCTCTTAAAATAACAAGGATACTATTAATTAGAAGCTAAGGATTGTAAGCTTAAAACAATACATACTTTCTTCATTTGTAACTACCTCCAGGTATTTAAAAATAGACTTCCACTAAAAATGTTTTGGTAAGTGATAGCTGATTAATATAAGAAAGAAATCTATGTAATTTCCTTTTTTTTTTCCTTCCCTCTTTGTCTCTTGCTTATTTGAGACATTGTTGTCACATTCAATGTCATGTAGTCCTCCAAGGTCACTGTTTTTCCCATCTAGTCTGTTGAGTGTTTTATCCCATGGTGAAGATATTTTTTAAATAGTAACATGAAATAATTTTCAAATCCATAAAAGCAAACATAAGAATTACAACTGATTTAACCTGTGAAATGACCCCACTTGTTTGAAATTGAGAAGATTTTACAGAGACAATGTCTCTTAAAATGGGGGGAAAGGGAGAGAAAACAAGTGGCAATAGCTGAATGAAAGGCCTTAGAGCTAAGAGCCTAATGTGTAATAGAGTATTTTATGCCATTTTGCAGTCAGCAACAAAATGAAGCAAATACATTGGCCTAGAAACTGAAGTCTTCTGCTGTGAAATGGAAATTTATCTGGTATATTGTACTTTTAAAAATATATTGTTTGTTTTTCTGCTAATGAGTGCATGCCAGATTATTGTTTACCAGTTGCCATTCTAGTCCAAATCAGAATTGAAGTTGGCAGAACATAAAGGAAATTTCGAGGCAGCTAAATATCATCATCCGGAGCTTCATTTACTGTATGTGTTTGTAACTTCAAGAGTACCATACATTGCGGAACAGGCATATTAGTCACCAGCACAGTTCAGGTCCAATAACTCTTCATTTTTATGAATTCCTATCTAAGAATTGATTAAAACATCAGTATTACTGCCTTTAAAATTAAAAAGCTGGTTGTCTATTAAAAATAGAGCTGCTTAGACTGGAATAGCAGACTGGAATACAGCACTTTGGTGTAACTGGGAAGTGCATGTAAAGGACCGTGCTTTTCCCTGGTGAAGTGGCCTGCCAGGCTCTGGTGCTGGGCAGTGTTTTGTTATTGAGGTGTTCTGCTCTGCTGACAAGTAGAGTCATTTCACTGGGTCTTAGCTCACCCTGCCTGAATGTAAGAGTATGAGAAGTTTAAGAGGAAAAAGAAACGGAAATAATCAGTTTGTGTACTGTGGGGACATTAACAGCTACATCTAGAGTGACTTCTGTCCGATTTCAGCACTTGCCAGCCAAATCCAGAGTTTATATGGTAAAAACTAAAAGGTGGGTCAGCCCACAAAATTGCCTTGGATAGCATGAGCTACATGGGAGTTCAGGCATCTTGAGTAGGTGTATGTCACCTGTCTAAGAATTATCGAGGTTTTCCTAAGAAAGAAAATCCATAGTTTGGATTCATAAAATCATAGAATATCTCAAGTGTAAAGGGGCCCAGAAGGGGTCTAACTCCTTGCTCCTCACAGGAGTGCCTAAATCTAAACTGCAGGATTAAGAGCCTCATCCAAGATGCTTCCTCCAGCAGGCCTGGTGCTGTGACCATTTCTCTGGGGAGCCTGTTGCAGTGCCCAGCTACCCTCCAGGTGAAGAACCTTTTCCTAATCTGCAAATTGGCATTGTCTGTCACTCCATTCCTCCCAGAATAGAGCACTTGGTTCTGTTAAGCATCAGCCACATTCCACAGTGTTAATGTGCTCAAAGATAAGGAATTCCTCCAGGTGTTGTAAGGATTAGTAGCTGAGGGGGTAAAGGAGACCAAAGACATGCCACTCCCTCACAATGGGAAGAGCTCCTGGCTAGGTTGTGGTTCATTCCATGGGGGCAGCACTGGCTGGCCAGGTAGCACATGGATCCTCTGGAAATAGCAGGAGTTTGTGAGGCCCTTCAGCAGGCCTGGTGTATGGAACCCAGATTCTTTTAGTTCTTCTGCTTATAGAACAACATATTTATTTGTTATGTGAGCTGCAGTCTGGTATGAACTTAATTCAAAGCCCGTTGCAAATGCCTGTTTGTAGAAGGGGCATGAACCTACTTTTTTAAAATACGGTTTTGAGTGTATTTGTGAAATGCAGATAAAGTTATAAATCCATCAGCAAACTGACTATTTTAAGGCCATCTAGTCATGTTTCCAGAGATTAGATTTTTACAAATGTGGTATTTTTAGCTGTATGAAAATGAGCATATACCACATGCTGGAAGTATGAAGCAGCTTTGTAAGCTGTAAGTTTAAAACCTTCTGTTTTCAATATGATGTTTTTAAATCTAATGGTGTACAGTATTTGTCAGATGCTATATTATTATAGTGTAGCACAATTCTAAATGTCTGCAGAATCATCATATAAATTTATTCTTTATCATGCTGCTAGAGGATTTACACTGATAATTAAGACTTCTTAAGTAGTTAATTTCTGTGACACTTGCACAAGGACTTTCTGTTACTATGCTATGTAGAAAAGCTTGTATAAATTTCTTTTGTGATATTGGGTTGTGATGTGTAATAGATAAAGGCTAATTTATTTTTAGACCACATTTTCACCTTAATTTACAACAGGAATGTGGATTTTCATTACATTTTAATTGGTTATTTTTGATTATGGTCTGGCTGACATTTGAAAATATAACTTATTTTCAAAATATAGCTTATAAAAGGCCTACCTCTGTCAATATATACATCTCTTGAAATTAGCTGTGTACAGTTTTCATCCAGACTGATCCTAGGAGTGCATCAAACTGCATCACCAGCCACTCAAAAGAGGTGATTTGCTCTCTGTGTTCAGCATTGGTTCAGCTTTACCTTGAGCACCGTGTGTTCTTCTGGACCCAAAATTTAACAAGGATGTGAAGGTCCTTGAATGTGTCTAGAGGAAGTCTCCAAATGTGGTGGAAAGGGCTGGAAAGCATGTCCTGAGAGGAGCAGCTGAGGACTTTATGCTTGTCTCCTTGGAGAGAAAGAGTCTGGGAAGCAACCTCATTGCTCTGGATGGCTTCCTAAGGAGGGAAAGCAGAGAGGGAGGTGCTGATCTCTTGTCCCTGGAAGGCAGTGAAAGGGTGTGTGGGAATGTCTCAGAGCTGCACCAGGCTAAGTTTAGACTTTGCATTAGGACACATTACTTTACCAAGAAGGTGGTCAAACACTGGAACAGGCTTCCTAGAGTGGTGGTCAGTGCCCCAAGGCTAACAGTGCTTGGACAGTACCCTCACAATATGCTTTAACTCTTGGCTAGTCCTGAACTGGTCAGGTTGGAACTAGTGAGAGTTGTAGGTCCCTTCCACCTGTTCTGTTCTATCCTTTAGCTGTGAAGCGTCTCTTAGTTTTGTTACTAGACCGGTAGAGCTTAGTATCAGATCAGGCTGAGCATACATCCTGTAACCATGCAAAACAGAAGGGAAAAAAAGTACCCATGATAAAGTACTTCATGAAAACCTGCTCTGAGTGTGGGTTCAGCTGTTTTGGAATGTCTGCTCTGGAGAGTTAAGTAAAAGCATTTGTTAGAATCTGTTCTCGATACTGTGCTTATTCTCCAGTAAGGATGTCAGTGTAAAAACCAGTGCAATAGCCCAATACCACGTGTGTAGGTGGAACTTATTCTGCCAAAAATGCTGCCATGTTTATTTTTTTAAAATAATTCTGTTGTAACCTTTCAAAACCTTAGTCCATTTATATATCCCCTTGCTGTAACCCAGCAAGTATCAAGTGGTTTGAACTGCATTGTATTAGATTATAAAACCCTTCTCTAATAATGAGGTGCTTATTCTCAGCAATGGTTACAGAAAATGTAATAGATATAAGTAAGACTTAATGGAAAACAGGGAGAAAGGACTTGTGAAACAGCAGTAGAGTGGTCGACTGAGCTACTGTGTATGTTCCATTTTGGTATAATAAGCAGAGAATTCTGAAATCATGCAGATTTTCTATCAGAAAATTTGCCAGTTCTTTATTCTGGAGGAAACAGATTATATTGGTAATTGGTAGAAAGCTCAAGAGAAATACTGGTTGTCCAGGGTTGAGCTCACCATGTCCAATGATTTTCCTGGACTGACACATCCAGGGTGTGATCAGTGCTTGCTTTTGTTTTCTCATTATGCTGAAATTTAATTACCTGTATTTAGAACAAAATCCCCTGAAACTGGAAACCATTTACATTACTTTGCACTGTTTTCTAAATGCTACACCCACAATAGGTCATTTCCCCCTTGCTAGTTATAGCTGTAAAGAAGTGGTGCTTTAAGGAGGGACCTCACTAGGTGGTTGGATGGGATGAGGTATGTGGATGGAATGGTTAAAACTTGAAAGCCTCCCTTCACCTGCCTTTGCTAGGTGCATTCTACTGAGAAATTATTAACAGGTGCTGCAGGCATGAGTGCTGCCTGCCCTGAACTCTCAATGCACAAAGAAAAGATCAAGCATACTTTTTTTTGTTTTAAATAAAAGGAAACCGCTGGAGTTGGAATATGTTGTGAATGAGGACTAACCTGACAATACTTACAGAATTTTCAGTGACAGTGAAATGCAACTACTAATAACCACATCAACCGTTCTTTTTCAATCTGTTTTTCATGTTCTGCCATAGGGAGGACGCTGGCAGACTGAGGAAGGCTCAAGAAACTATTTTAATCAAACATTAAAACACTATTGAGAGAGGTATGGCTGGGGGTGCTGTGCTCAGAAAGAGATAAAGACACCCTTCTAAAATACGTCAGATTATCTTCCTCTCCTTCTTTGCTTTGTATCAATGCCCATCCCATTCTCCCCATCATGTTTGTTAGCCTGTAGATTTTGAAAAGATAACATTTGCTTTCTCTCCATATCAAGATCTCAATCCTATTTGCGTTGACATTTTAGCTTTATGAGGGAGAATGCATTATGTAAAGTTTCCATTAGCCTGCAAAATATTAAATTAAGTGTTGAAAACATGAGTTGTTTGTGGTGAGTGAAGCAGAGCAAGCCATGGAGATGATTTGTACTCGTCAAAATTAGATAAAGCTGTTGGTTTGGTTTTTTTAGGTTACACAGAGAATGTAGCCTACCTCTCACTCTCCTTCCCATCTTTTTACCTTTGTTTAGAAAATTAAATAGACAGAACCAAGGCCAAGTTCTTAAAAACACAAGTGAAAGCATAACTGTAATTTGTAGTTGGAAATACTGTGAGTAGCATTTGTGGCCATACGTTCCTTTGGCAAGATGTTACATTCTCCTTGAACATATAATTATGTATCATTGCTTAATAAGGAGAGAACTTCTTTGTCAAACTTTTCTCTGTACTGTTGAGCTTTCAAACTGCCTGTTGTAATAGAATGTTTTGGAAAGTGTCAGAAGATTCAACTGCTGCATTTTTTTTCCTGGTGTGAGATAACACTGTTAAAGCATTAACTGTAGTCTAAAATGGGTAAAAGTGTAATATGCAGTGGTGTATTTGTGCATAAGTAGTACAGGAATATAAATGAAATCAGTCTCAACATGCACTCATGATAACATTCTTCCAGTTTGTTTACAAAATGAATATCTGTCTCTGGTAGAAAATTCTGTGTTTAAAGCAGTGTCTCACTATCCTTTGAAGTGTTAAATCCTCCTGAGTTTCATTTTTTTTGGCACAAGAGTAGTGGATGTTTAAGAAGCCAACAACATTAGCTTGCACAGGAGCATTCCTGTCTTATTTTTGCTTCTAGGTCTGTTTCCTGTGTTGGGGGAAGGGCAGTGAGAGCACAGCTGCTCCCAAAGTTCATGATGAAGCTGCTTCTTCAGTGTGTTTTAAGCCTTGGTCACCGTTTCTTACTGGAAGTCTTTAAATGAGCTTTAGTCTGATCTTCAATTGTGCTTTTACAGGCATGAAATCTCCCTCCTTCCCCCCTCTCTTCCCTGACCCTCCATCCCAGTCCCCAGCAGCAAAACCCACTCAGTAATAAAACTCCTGATTATCTGCAACATAAATATCAAAGAGGACCCTCAAAAGTAGAGCATTTCGATGTTTCTGAGTTCAGCAGACTCTTGATAGAGCAATTGATCAATATTTGTTCTGAGAATTTTTTTTCCTTCATTTTTAAAATGTTGATGCAAGCTAGCACAAAAGATTGGCTACTTTGGATACCAAAGTTGCTCCATTTGAACTTTTATTTCTCAGATAAGCTGAAACATCACAGAGAATAAGAGATTAATTTTCTGCCTGTTTTTTTATGGTTCCTCCAGTAATTCACATAAAAAAGTAACAACCTCTTCGTCTCTTACATTGCCTTATACATATTTTAAACAGTCTTCTCTCTGAATTTTTCTGAACATGTATTTCTTGAGCAGAAACATTTCTAACTTTTCATAGTTTTACAAACATATTAAAGCACCTCTTTCTTCCATTTGTCCAGCTAACATTTTTATTGTGTTATGTTGCAATAATATGTATATAGAAGGAATAAACCAACTCTGCAGTGGGAACAATGTCATGTTGCAGTTATTCTCTTCTCATGCAGTGATAGGACTTTCTTTTGAGATACCTTTGCTTATATGGACTGCTTAGGTGAGAAAGAAAATCACATATTGATTGTATTTGAGTTTCCTGCTTAAGAGCAGATTGATGGTTGTATGGGAAGGGGGTGTTTTTTTTTAAATGCAGAATAATGTGAAAAAAAAATCTGTGGCCTTCCAGAGGCACATAGTCTGGGACAGCAGGAACTTAGATGGAAGTCCAGCTTTCTGTTTGCCTGTTTCAAAGTCTGAAGATAGTTTAATCCAAACAGAGCTGAGGAAGAAGGTAATGTTGGACTCTCACTGTTGATTTATAAAAGTGTTGGCAGATGAGGAAGACAGGAGAAACTTGGCTGAGCACCAACATGGGAGACTAGATAACTGAGGAGTTATAAGCCCAGATTATGATCTATGTAAAATGATGGAGTAACTGATGTAGGGCTTGGTAAGTAAAGGACAGAGGAGAATCACAGGATATTGGTAATGCTTGTCATCGTGAGTTTGTTAAAAATAGGCCCTGTAACACTAACTACTCTTGCTATATTTTCGAGCTGCTTATATACATTGGGCTGTTGACAAGGAAGAAGTGTAAAAATACTTGTTTTCCATAAGTTTATTCCTTTGGTGTTCTTAGGCATTTTTATGAAGAGTCAAGTATGATGCGCAGTGAGGACACACAATAGGTGAATTAGACCTAAGGGAAGATTTTGGTGGTCCTTGAGTATCTGTATGTACTGGGCTGCCAGTCCTCCACACTTGAACATTTTTATTGTCCCACATTAATCACTTAAGAAGTTTATAGAATACTAAAAGATGGAGAAAATAATTTAATAGAGCAAATGGATGAGTGAGTGTGCTTGTCAAACTGGGCAAAACAAGGTCTTTGCTTTAACACAGCAAATGTACATGAAGGGTCAAGGATGTAGAGCTTCTTTTGGAGCAGTGGACTCCATCCTGTATAAAACATCTATGGCTGAGGGGTGAAAGGAGCTCTGGTATGTGAGCTGGAAAGTGTGGGAATGGGAAGGGAGATGGTGCTCTGGCTCTGCAAGGTATAAGGCTGGATTGCTTACTCTAGTTGTAGTGACTACAAATAAGGGGGAAAATAGATGACGGTTCAAAGAGGAGTTGCAAGATTAAAGGGTGGAAAGAAGCCTTAAGTAAAAAGGTTCTTTGAGTTTAAGGTATTGAGCTTAACAAAAAGCTAAAATGTATTCTCTTTGAGCCTTCTTAATGTGTTAATCTCTGAACTTCTGTGTTTATTTCTAAATGGGAGAATTGTCGAGCCCCTCTTTTCTGATTCCAGTTCTGTCGTGTCTTGACAGTTTTAAAAGCTTCACAAATTTTATATATAAAAAGGGCTTGAGAGTATTCAGTGAAGTAGTTAAATATAATTACCTGATTTTATAGATGGAGAAACTGGAATAATGTCACATGTTTTAGTTCTACCTCTGGATTTTTTATAGTGAATTTACAGAAATCTCAAGGTAGGGCTATATTGTAATTGTATTGTCCTTTGCAATGGTTCTGTGAATTTTTCAAATTCAGGATAATTACTTTTTTAAAAAAAATTTACATTTGTTACCTCAGCTCTGATCTTGTGTTAGTACCTGCAATCCTAAAACTGAAGTTCAGTGGAAACTAAGATAGAAAGTTAGGGGATTTGGTAATTATCTTTATAACTCCAAAAAGAGAACAGTGGCATAATGAAAAATATATTAAATATTTTTAAATAATCCAATGGAACACAAGCATATTCATTTATAGGCTACTCAGGAAAAATCAAATACATGAGACTGGTATGAACTGCAGTACTTTCTGGAGAAAGACTGAAGTCAAGAAATGTGTGATAGCATGAAACATAGTGGAAATAAGCTCAAGGAAGAGCAAGTAGTCTTGCTCTTCACTTTTAAAAATGCATCGACTTACTTATGGAATCAGTAAAATACCCTATGTATGTATATAGAAATACATATGTGTGTGTGTGTGTATGTGTGTGTGTATATATATATATATATAAAAATGTTATTTCCCTGGAAATTCAAATATTTTTTTCTGTATTAAGAAGTGCCATATGTTGATGCTGGAGAAAAAAGTTTTAGTGCCATTTTTTACCATTACAATATATATTAAAGAAAAAGTAATGCAACCTCTAAATTATTACTGTATATTTTACATGAATGTTCATTATGCAGTGTCTTTTCCTATATTAGTAGCAGGAGGCAAATAATGAACTAAATAATGAATATGCTACACAAAATAGTGTTTTCAAGCAAAGTGCTTATAGATACACAAAACAGGAAAAACATAAAAGTCATACAAAAATGTGGAGGAGAATAAAAAAAAACCCTTGAAACCAAAGGAAGAGGGCATGGAAATAGGATCTAAAAGTTCACATGTAAGCAGTTTTCATAATAATACATGAATAAATATGCATCTAAACAGAGTTTGACTAATCCTTCTCAATTTGAATTTTCTCAAGGATAGCTGTGTATTTGCTATCCTATATCAAATGAATTATTTTTCAGGTATAAACTTGTCAGCAGTTGTTCTAAGGTTCTAGTCTGCTTCCACCCTCATAATATGTTGGGGTGTGGTGCTTCAAAACTTGGCTGCTCTATAGCTGGGAAGAGTGATTCAGCTTTAATTAGGTCAGTCTTTCAATGTCAAAACCCTCAAGCCTTCCACTGTCCCAACAGATGCATGACAAAAAATTGAACCCACGAATCAGAGTGCTGTGTGTGTATGCACAAACTCTTGGAGCTTCAGTGCTCTGAGAGTTCTGAAACCAGAATTGTTTATGCTACCAGCAAACAAATAACACCAAGTCCTGTCTTCAGCCTGTTCTGAACTCTTAATAACCAAGCAAAAACGTTCCAAGTGCATTATGAATGGTGGTAGTCTGGCAAATTATCAGGATATTGAGATAGTGTGTTTATAGAAGGTGTTCAGCAGATGTTTGGAGTCAGGGCTGAAGGGCTCAGCCCTGCAGCTGGACACAGAAATTGTGGCTGATTAAACCTGAACTGATTCAGCTACCAGGTCAGAATTGTGTCATTGCTCAGAGCCTCTTCAGCTTGTCCCAGGTGAAACAATGCTCCACTTTTCTTGTCTAGCTGTTACTTTAGAGAACAAACTCACAATATGAACTGTGCGTTAGTGTTGTTTGATGTGATCAACGGGGAACATTTTCTTCGTGTGTGTACTCATGTATAGATGGTGGATGATCGTCTGTGTGTTTTTAGGACTTGGCTGATTTTTTCCTCTAAATATTGTGTATATTGTGCATTTTTCACAACAGTCAGTGTTCATTAGTGTTGCAGTTAATAGAGGTGGAATATGTAAATTCATCTGCATCTGTGGTTGTACAAGTCTGTTCTAAAATGCCATATGCAGTTGTGTAATACTTCTGACTTAATATGACTTCTTTTTTCCCCGCTCAGAAGTGTTCTTTTTACGCCTGAACAATATAAGCAAAAAACCTGCAGATTTTTAAATTGAATATTACCAGGAAGGTTCCTTAGAGTCTGTATCATTATTTGAAGGAAAGGAAGGGAAAGCAAAAATCCAGAAAGAAATCAGCTTTTCTCTCCATCTTTTTTTTGTGTGTGTGTGTTCTCAGACCACAGCAGAGTTTTGTGTGTAAATACTACATTTGGTGGTGTATTTATTTTGAACAAAAAATTTCTCACATGCAAGTATATTTTAATGTTGGCAGCTGTGTTTCTCTCCCACCTCAGTTCAGCACTAACCTGTCTCTTTCAGTCTTCATCCTCCTGGGAAATGTGTGCCTGGGTGAAGGGAGAGCGACGTTCTCAACTCTCCTGTGATTTATAGCAGTATGTGAAGAAAACGGCAAGATCCAATGATACTGCATCATATGTAATTATTGTTGTCCTTCCTCTTGGCGTACTTTCCCTTCAATTTTTCCATTGGTGTTTTCTGGGTCACAGTTCAGCTGTTAGTCTAATTCTGCCTCTGTAATCTGGCTATCCTCACAGATGTAATTAATCCCATCTTTAACCATGGTGTTTTCTTGAAGACTCTATCCTAAATTTCAGTGTGCTTGGATTAAATTATTTTTACAAGAGCATGTTGTGACAGAACAAGGGGGAACAGGTTCAAATTGGAAGAGAGTAGATTTAGGTTAGATATTAGAAAAAATTCTTTGCTGTGAGGATGATGAGACACAGGAACAAGTGGCCCAGGAAAGTTATGGTGGATTTCCCATCCCTGGTGGTGCTCTGGGCCAGGCTGGATGGGGCTCTGAGCAGCCTGGTCTGTTGGAACGTGTCTGTGCCTGTGGCAGGGGGTTGGAAGAAAACTGAGCTTCAAGGTCCCTTTCCAGCCCAAACCATCCTGTGAGCCAGTTGGGGCCAAGGATTGAAATGCCCTGTCCCTAGCCTGTGTTTTGAAATGCAAGTTTTTCAAGCAGACACCTGCAATGTGGAATGCTAACCTTTTGTGCTGTTTTTCTTTTATTAATATGAATTGAAATGTAAAGATGATCTTTTAAAATTCAATACTAAAAAGGAGGCAACCAAAATGCTTCATTTTTAGTCAAGTTAGCAGTCTAAGTTGTCATGTTGATTACTTTGTTTGGCCATTTCTGCAATATTAAGCATGTATGGCACTAATTTAAAGGAAATTATTAAAAATATTACATGTTTTTTAACATAAATTTCAGCTTGATTTCCATTGTACATCTTTGTAATTATTTCTGTATTTCTTTCATCACATTTCTGCAGGACATCTTCCAAAATGTGTTTACCCTATGTATTTATGGAAACCGTTCTTCCATCAACTTTTCTTACTAGACGAACTTACAGTTCTTTTACAAGCAAAATGATTTTTCATTTTATGGACATTTGAATAACTACTTTGCATTGATACCAGGACTAATAGTAATAATAATAATAATAATAGGAACAACAACAACAATAATATCCCTGGCAGCAAAAGATACCACACACATTCCATCTTTATATCTTTTCCTAAAACCTGTCTGTTTCCATTGTGGACTGAGATGCTATGGAACCTCTTGATGTATTTATGAGTGGTATAAAAATGTACCAAAAAATATAAAGCTGCCCTGTGATTTCCACATGTTCTGCATGTTAAAGTGCATTACAGAGAAAAATAGAGTTTTGTGTTACATGGTTGGCTTTCACAGAGCTGTGGATCTTATTGTTCTGAGCAGCTCTCTAAAAAGTGTGACTTCTGATTTATTTGTCTCATCTTATGCACTCTGTTCTCTGTGCCCAGTGGATTGAACAGTGAACTGTATGAATTTTGGAAGTGGTTTTGGGCCATTCATCCTTGCTGGTTTTATAGGTGTTGTTCAGTAATCAGGAATCACTTGGAAAATTTTTCCCGCTTTGTCACAGATTTGTCAGATCCTTCTGGCAGGCACGGCTGTTAAAGAACAGAGAGCTAATGTAAAAGAACTTGCTGAAAAATAATGTAGTGTGGTAATGGTAAAGCATTTTAAGGTTCTGATTGCTAGTTTTGTGTCTCCAAAATCCAAAATAAAGTATCTTCCTTACTCTAGAATACACCAGGGCTTTATAACTGAATGTAAAGTCATAGCCTGTAATTTACTGGCTGATTCCTCAAAAAGTTGTTTGACTTAATAGCATATTTGATCATACCACTATGTAAGAAATTCATAGTTACGACATGCAAAGCTCATTTTTGAATTTGGAGGTATTAGTAAGTGTTGCATAACACAGGCTACCAGAGTCTGGCTATTACAGAAACCTAAAGCTTCCTGTACTCAAGATCCATTCATCACAGAATGGGAAATAACATGCCTTACATTCATCCTTGCATAGCAGTGATAATGAGGGCTGAACTGAAGTGCTTTCAGCACGGTGGCATCCTCTGAGTGCTGAAGAAAGCTGTCACTGGCAGAACAGGTTTAAGTGCTCATGAAGAACTTGATCTTTCCAGTCCTTGGATTTACCTGTAAAAAGACTATTTACTGTATGTGGTCACGTGCACGTATGTGGGAGATCCTTTTGCCATTTTTTGTGGTGCTTTCACAAAAGGAATTTTGAATGAAGTTGTACTAACACACAAAAATAAGAAATATGCTATTATCAAGTTGTTTTCCATCCATGAATACAGAAATGAGTTGAGTAGAAGGTTTAACTCACTAAAAGATGCATGAACATCAGTATTACCCTCTTGGTGAACTATCACGTGTTGCTTCTTTGCAGAAGCTGGCAGTGTTGCAGTAATTCCAGATTCTTCAGGCTTCCTGTTAATTTTTGCCATTCCTAGAGGTGGAGGAAGAACAATGGAGGTGCCTCTCTGATTTAGTTATTATGTCACGTTTGTTCACTGACTAAAAGGAGAGCAGCTGATCTAAGCTACTCCAGAACATGCTGCTCTTAGTCTTTCTTGTCATAGAAAAAATTAGTGTCTTCATTTCTGCCCTGTTCTCCTCTCCCCATCTGATCCTTGCTTCCTCAGGCCTGATTGCAGGTGTAGGACAGTAAATAAAGTCTGTGTTATGCCTCACCTCCACCTTTCACATCTAGAAAGGAGAAGTTGACCTTACTTCGTCTGTCCTTGATTGCAAAAAAGAGGGCTTGAGTAGACTTGCTACACCATAAGGAGCAGAAATGGTCTGAGGGGCAGGATGTGCATATGGGCGCAGTTAGCTGGCAGTCTGAGCTACAGGCAGCTGTAAGGCTGGCAAAACAGATACATAGTGAGAAATTTGGAGAGTTACAGGGAGCTCTGCTGCACTTCTGGGTAGCCAGAGTACAGCTGCAGCAGGAAGCAAGGTTACTGCACGCTGTAAAATGGCAGCCCTGCAGCTGCCCCGGGTGGTACCAATGCGTAGGAAGAGCTCAGAAGTCAAAGAGGGCTAGAAGAAAACTTGAGTGTATTCCTACAAAAAAAGGCTCATTTTTAAGTCAGTTATTTCTGGTCTTTGAATAGTTAGCACTTCAAGGGAAAGATTGTGCATGTGTTTAATGGTAAGTAAATGGCTCAGTGTTTTAACAAACATGAATTTTTAACCTATTCTTGATTTGCTCATTGCTGATGAGAATTGTATTTATCTTTGGTTAAGGCAGAAGAGAGACTAGATTTGCTTGGGTGGCATTGTGGTGATGTGATCTGCTCTTTCTACCTTTGGCAGTGTCACTCAGTTGTATTTTTGATTAAGATGGGAACACATCACAGTTAAGTGGGGTTTTCACTTCTGGGCAAACCAAGATAAAAACAGGTGATGATTTAGAAAAGCCTGGGGGAAAAATTGCTAATACTGTTTGTGTCTTCATCTTTGAAAATCTTTGAAAGTTTTTTTGGTTTTTGGTTTGTTTGTTTTGGGTTTTTTTTTTTTTTAAGAGAAGCCTATCAGCAGCAGGATATTCAGAACATTTATTGGAAATTTTATGCACATTTTCCAAAATAAATACTCTGTAACAGTGCTAATATCTGAGTATTTTAGGCATTGGCATTGGTGTTGACTATTTTGGCCAAATACACTTGAATTCATATAAGCTGCTTCATATAATTTAGAAAATCTGTCCATTTAATAGTGTGGGAACTCGGCGCACCTCTCCTGAGGGCCAGAGCTACCGAGAGAACCCTTGGGGAGCTCGGGAGCCTTGGGATGTTGCTAAAAGTACCTGGTGGCTCAACTTTGACCCTACAAGAGATGTACCACCTGTATGTGGGGATATGAGAATCACTGGGGTTTAAAGGGTATAGAAATAGAACACTTACAGGTCAAAGTACAGATTTTAAGATTTTGGTACAGGGGGGTTGGAAAAACAAGATGGAGGGAGTTGGGGCCTGCCACATGGCTCTTCTTCCTTCTTCTTGTCTTCCATTTTCTGTGTGATGTAGGTATTTTTGATAGGTTCTTAGTAAAGGTACACTTAGTAATAAAAATGATGAGTATTGGGGACAAAAGATAAATATAGTTTACGTAGTCTTTGTTATAAAAAGATGCGACCGCCCTGTGGGCAGTCAGAGTGCCTTTGGCTGCCTTGCTGGTCAGACCCCGGCTGAGCGGAAAGAAAATTTTTGTAGATAAGAAATAATAAACAGCCTTGAAGACCGAACCTGAGAGTCCAGCCTTGTCTTTTGGAGCCCGGGGAGCGAACCCATCTCACCCTTGTCTGGGCAGAGACAAATAACAGCCAGAAGCCCGGACAAACAGAAGTCCTTCATTGATGAAAAATAAGAATGTTTGATAAAACAGATCTTGCCTCTAGTCCAGCCTGATTTTACAGAATTCTGAGGATTCTTCTAGCTTCTCCCAGTTAGTTTTACATTGCAAAAGATATAGTTCCATGGGAGACCATGTATGCAAAATATTTAGGGCCTAAATGATAACAATGAAAACCTGTATATTGCAGCAGCGAAAATGCAGCAGTGCTAATATCCTACTAGATGGATAATATTCACAAACCGCTTAAAAATATTTCTATGTGAATATGTTTTGCAACTGCCAGTGCTATTCTTTAATCTTAACAGTTATGCAAATATTAGTGTGAAAAGTAAAACCAGAAATAAAGCCCCAGTTGTTTTCCCCTGTGTGGAAGGGGCAGGACTGGTGTGCTCAGTGGCGCGAGCCCCGGCGCTGCGCGTAGCGGTGTGTGCGGACACGAGCTGCCAGGGACGTGCAGCACCTCTCTGCTGCACGTGGGGCTGTCTTCTGCTAGGGAGTCAGTATTGAACTTCCTAGTCCCAAAAAAATTGGAGGCAGTAAACCTTCCTCCTATCTCTAGAAAAGATACAAATCACATCTTAATAAAAGAAATAGCAGGATGATTCATGGAAACTATTTTCCTCCTCTTCTGGAGGCCATTTACAGTTGCTAAGCTCTAGCTATATGCCAGTTATATCAGCTGTTTACCTCCATTTTCCTTTTTCTTGGGTGGATAATTTAGCAACAAGATATCCCTGTGAAAGTAGGACCAAAAAATATCATTGAAGATATCAGTGGAGACATTTCACAATTATTAAAATTATCTTGGTTGTTGCTAAGACCACAAAGGGTTTGGTTCTTCTAACACTTCACTTCAATAGGAGGGGCTCTGTGAGGTCAACAGTTTTGGTGATGCAGTTTGTTTCTGAGCTCTGCTCATTCTGTAAAGTTTTTCTCATGCTGTTGATATAACAGGTTTGCAGTTGTGGTGGAATATATGGATAGTAGAATTTTATTCCCTTGCTACACTAGAACATAATGCCTCTCATTTCCACAGTTAGAAACTTTTTATCCAGAAAAAAAATTCTCTGTCAACTCCCCAGAAGATAAAACAGAAATAGGTCCAGTTGCAATTCTCTGGTTTGAAGAGAATCAAAGGTTACTCATACAAGGCACTAGTAATCGACATCTTAGAAAAATTTAGGAACAATACTTGTCTTGACGAGTTTGGGTTGCTAGCTGGAAACACTCCCCAGTGAATATCTCCATGTTTTAAGTTGGGTGAGTCATTTTAGGTTGGACAGTCTTCCTGTGCTGCTCCTCAGCTTTCATCTCCATCCTACAGTGTGGACTTCCCCTGGGAACTGCAGAGTGGTGCTGTTGGTGGTGGATGTGCTGCCCACAGCTCTCTGGATGACCTCACCAGCAGCTCCTGGGCTGCCTTGGTAGATGGTTTTCCTCTGCAAAAAGCCATGAGAGGAAAGGGTGGAAAGGGCCAGACAGCCTTCCCCCAAAATCCCAAGGCAAAAGGCTGGGCTGTGTGTCTAATACCTCTCACTAATAACGCTTAAGATCTATTATTTATTTTTCTAGGATCTTTCAAGTAAAGTCTAATGTGCATGTTTGCTGTACTGTGTTAGTCTGAATTTTGTTGAATATGGAAGTTCTATATTTTTGCCAAATTTGCTGTGAATACTTAAAATTTGTTTTTCCCTTCTGCCGTTTTGGTGTGTTAGGGAGAGTGGGAAGACAGAAGTTCATACTTTTCTGTAATGTTTTTGAGTCTCTGTTTCTTGTTGTTTGAAGTATGTTTTGGAGAGAATGCAATGTACTTTATTTTTGCTGCAAGCAGTTTTAACTGATTGGTCAGAGATGTTTTCTGTACACACACAAACACATGTGTACACATGTACATGCAGACACATGTACGTGCATGCACACACATAAGCATATAAAAGCACCCTAGACCAAACTCTTTAAGAAACTGTTTTTCTTCTGTAGTCTCTTCCTGCTTTGCTCTCTAAAATGTAGTAGCTTCAAAGATTTTAACTGATATTCTGCATTCTCATCAAATACAGTATTTGGCTTAGTGTTAAAGTGTCAGCTTGCCCTATTTCCTCTTCACAGAAGCATTCTTCACACCTGCAGCTTTCTTCTGTTTTTCATACCAGAAATACTTGCATCAGTCTTAAACCTTTGCCAAGTCACTGCTGACACATATTTCTGTAGCTCATTATTTACAGTGTGGTTCTCTTTCTTGTTATGAAATGTAAACATCTGTACTGGACACGGTAATTTTTTTGGAGAAGGTCATGACATCACTTAAAGAAAAGCTAGGCCTTCAGCTGAGAAAAAGGTTTAACATAATCCTTACCTGTTATGATTATGCTAAAAGTAAGCTTGTTGTAATGAAAACAGTATGTCAAACTGAATTAAATATTATCTCTGGTATAGGGAGGAATCTGGCCACATAAAAAATTTGGCACATGATGGTTTTTTTCTCTCTTCTGAGACAGAAATAAATATTGCAATAAACAGAAGACTGTTGCTTCAAATAATAAATTAAGGTAGTTGAGTAGGAGTGCACTAACTCTTTATGTGCCACATTACATTTCAGTAGATCTGATAATGCTGTTGTAGGTTTTGGCCTTTTAAATATATGATAAATAATATTTACATTTAGTGCTGCTTTACATCACCTGATCATACTGAAACCAGTTTTGTGCAAAGAAACTCATAAATGGGTCTTCCACTTGCAGAATAGTAGAAGAAACTGTCCAATACAGAGGTGCTTGTTTTGGTCTAGCAAAGCTCATGGACCACATTGTGCTGTCCTAATTATTCCCTCTGGTGTGCTGGAATGCTGAGCTTGTAATATCTCATTGCTTGTAACAAAACCATGGTGTTTAGAAGGAGGTAGGAAATGCTGAATGTATAGTCTTCATTTGTAATTAGGCAGGCAATTTGTAATTTGTAAACCAGGCAAATAAACATAAATGTTCAGATCTTTACTCCTTTCTGCACGCCTTGATGGCTTTCCCCTTTTGTCAAATAGTTGTGAGTCTTTCTTAAGAGTTTTTCTTAAATTACCTTCATCTCCTTTGATCATTAGGCTGCATTGCCAGGAACTGGTTTAGATGTTTAATGTCTTAGACATTATAGGGTGACAAAATGAGGTAGTAAATATGGTAGCCACTGCAGTTTATTCCTTGGGATGATTAAGCATATTGCAAGAAAAACCTCCTTGAATTTTTTAAATTTGTTGGTAACTAACTTGGTTTTTAAGTTTTTGCACTCTTGCTCTCTGAGTCATGGAGGAATAGTTATTTACACTTCAAGTGTGAGAGGCAGTGAGAACTGAGGTGAGCTACTGCCTGTGTAGGCTTATTGGGAAAAGGGTTGCCTGGAGGATGTTTGTTGCCATGGTCTTCAGACAATGCAAAAACATCGTTTTGGCAATCCCTAGCAGCAGTAGCTGTTCAAGATTCTCTGACCTTGTTGCTCTCCCAGAAAGGAAAAAAATAAAGTGCAGCAGGCTCACCAATACTTTCATTAACAACTAATTTCTGTATTACTTCTAATTTGCATAGTAGTTCTAACACATAAAATATTCGCCTTATTTGATAAGGCAGGGGTGTCTTATTTTGAGGTGCAGGGAAATGGTATCATTATCCCTTGCCAGAAATTAAGTTTGTATTCAGAGAAAGTTACACATTTGCTTATTGCATGTTATGTAAGGTCTCCTTTGAACTTGCTATGTGTGATATTTCTCAGGAGCACTGCAGTAGTGTTACTTTCCAGAGTGCACCATCAGACAATGCAAATACTGTCAGTTCTCAAGATCCCAGTTTATGGGAATAGGATTTTTTCTGAAATATGTTATTGTAAAAATTATGATCAAGTGATGACAAAAATCAGTAAAGCTAGGGGATTTTCAAAGCAGGGACAAGTCTGAAACATCTCTGCTTCATTCTTCCGGTTGTGCAGTGGTACTAGCTTCTGCTCAAACCTTAAGTCTAGTGTCAGTTCTAATTCTTCTGAATTTATCTGACAGATTTATCTCTGTCAACCACAGGATTTGTATGCCATCTCATACTGTAGTTTCTGATGCCTGTACTTAACTGATTTGTTTCCTATCTGCCTCGTTCATCTTTTCATTTTTGGCAAACTGGATTTATCTTGTTTTTATGATTAAATGGAAGGAGTTGCTAAGGAATGAGATCTGGATCCTTTATTACATTTTAGCATTGTTCCTTGGAAACCTGATTATATCTTGCAAATTAGAGTAACATTTCAAAGGTAATAAATCCTGCATAGCTTGTTAAATATCTCATTTTTTACTTATAGGTTCTTACTGAAGCAGAATAATATTGTTCCAAACTTTGCCAAGTGTGAAGTGTTCTGCTGTTGCTCAGTGTGTTCAGTAGTAACTAAACATTTGCCATGCTAGAACACAATTACTTTGTCTCTAAGACTTTACATTCAGAGTATGATTTTATAACTGTCAGTTAAATAATGGCTTTTTGCTAATAATATTTAAATATTTATCACTTCTCAAACCATTGTGATAAAGCAAGGGAAGTACTTTTCTAGACAAATTCAAATCCATGTGTGTTAAGCCTCTGTTTATCTTCAGTTTTCATCTACATGACTGATACCTGGCTTTTGTTATTTGATGGGCTATAAAATTTGGTTTTGTGTCTGATGCATTGAAAATGTGCAGCATATGCATATATTCTGTTATTGCTGATAATTGGATTAGTCTTGCCAGTCATATTTGCTTTTAAGAGTTTATGGTATAGATTCATTTACATTTATGAAATTATTTTAATTGGTGTTTCTAACTGGAAGTGTTCACAATATGTGTGTGTGTGTTTTCTCTTCCTCTTCTGGCATCTGAATACCTTACAGGTTTACTCATGTGAGCAGCTTTCATTCATAAAGAATTTGACAGTCTCTGCTCTGAGATGTTTCTTGACATTTTTCAGTATTTTTCTCTGATGAAAATCTTGTTGCTGATGACAATGAGACACTGAAATGGAGACAGTGCAGAGAGCTAATTGACCTAGTATCAGATGCCCTTGGGCACAATACATTTTCAGTCATCTCTAGATGAAAACCTTAAAAACAAGTTTATTGAGTTTTCTCTTCTAAAAAAATTCCCCCTCCTCCCCAGCCCATTGCAGATTTTTGCTTATCATCGGTAATGATGCAACTGATCACTTTTGGAAGGAAAATATATTATGTGATTGCATCTGACAGGACTTTCAGTGACTGAAAAGGACTGTTTCTTCAGCAAATCAAATTTTCAGTGATGCTTACTTGAAATATGTGCTTTTGATGGAAGCTAAAAGCAGTGATCAGGAATAACTGCACCTGTGGGCAAGGAACAGGAAACCAAAGTGATGGATTAGAGGGTCCAATTAGGAAGCTAGACAAAAAAAAAAAAAAAGAAGTGTATTTGGGGAGAAAACAGGAGTGAAACTATGAGTAAATA